>NC_060185.1:95022279-95137279 GCF_021184085.1 Oncorhynchus gorbuscha | reverse complement strand
GTTGCTTGGCTCATTATGATGGAACTGCGTGACTCTTTATGATGGTAAAGGGTGCGTGTCTCTTTACGGTGGTACAGACTGCGTGGGAGCTACCAGAGGAAGGTCATTCTGATTAATTTTATGGTGACTGCAGGTCATAGTTCAATTGCACCATTTGGCTTTCAATGCTGATGTTCATACATGCTCTGGTTGGCTAAACGAAGACAGAGGATTATGTTAATGGTCTGAGCCCAAAGCATCCTATTTGCTTAAAACTGCACTACTTTTGACCAGGGCCCATAGGCCTCTAGTGCACTTTATAGGAATTAGGGTGTTATTTGAAACACATACCTGGAGGATCCATGGAGAGATAATTTATGACAATCGTAAATCTACAGCAGCTCATCATTACCCTACAGAACTATTACCACCATCAGATCGTCATTACCCTACAGAACTATTCCCACCATCAGATCGTCATTACCCTACAGAACTATTACCACCATCAGATCGTCATTACCCTACAGAACTATTACCACCATCAGATCGTCATTACCCTACAGAACTATTACCACCATCAGATCGTCATTACCCTACAGAACTATTACCACCATCAGATCGTCATTACCCTACAGAACTATTACCACCATCAGATCGTCATTACCCTACAGAACTATTACCACCATCAGATCGTCATTACCCTACAGAACTATTACCGCCATCAGATCGTCATTATCCTACAGAACTATTACCACCATCAGATCGTCATTACCCTACAGAACTATTACCACTATCAGATCGTCATTACCCTACAGAACTATTACCACCATCAGATCGTCATTACCCTACAGAACTATTACCACCATCAGATCGTCATTACCCTACAACAACTTTACCACCTTTATTACCCTACAGCACTATTACCAATAGCAGAATACAATTCTTATTTATTTTGTATTTTAAATATTATTTCTCGCTTATATAAAAGTTCCAAAGATATCCAAAACCGTATCGCAAGTGTGGTGCATTTGCATTTCGACAGAGCATCAGGCAGTTAAGAACAAATTCTTATTTTCACTAACAGCGGGTTAACTGCCTTGTACAGGGGCAGAACGACAGATTTTTACTTTGTCAGCTCAGGGATTCAATCTTGCAACCTTCCAGTTACTAGTCCAATGCACTAACCACTAGGGTACCTGCCCCTCCACACTCTAACCACTAGGGTACCTGCCGCCCCTACACTCTAACCATTAAGGAACCTGCCGCTTCTACACTCTAACAACTGGGGTATCTGCGGCCCCAGGTAGCCTACCATTACCTGTTTTGAAGACTGGTTTTTGTTAGGAATTTTGCACGACTGACGTGCCCAAAGTAAACTGCCTGTTACTCAGGCCCTGAAGCTAGGATATGCATATACTTGATATTATTGGATAGAAAACACTCTGAAGTTTCTAAAACTGTCTACATAATGTCTGTGAGTATAACATAACTGATATGGCAGTTAAAACCCAGAGGAAAATCCATCCAGGTCACTGGCCATTGTTAGCCTATGGGAAAACAAATAGATAGGACCCAGATTGCAGTTCCTAGGTCTTCCACTAGATGTCAACAGTCTTTAGAAAGGGTTTCAGACTTGTTTTTTGAAAAATTAGCAAGTAGTTGGAAGAACTACAAGGTGTCTATCATTAGAAAAGTAGTCTTGTTGGCGCATGAATGAGGTGCGTGCTCTTCATTATTTACCTTCCCTACTGAACATATTATTTTCCATCTTAAATATTATCGTTTATTTAGATATTAGAGTACCTGAGGGTTAATTAGAAACATTGTTTGACTTGTTTGGACAAACTTTACCATTTACTTTTTGGATTTGTTTGTTTGCATGTTGAACGGGTGGATTACTGAGATCATTAGCGAAAACTAAACAGACTTTTTTGGATATAAAGAAGGACTTCATCATACAAAACAACCATTCATTGTGTTGCTGGGACCATTGGGATTGCAAACAGAGGAAGATCTTCAAACGTAAGTGATTTATTTTAATCCCTATTTGTGATTTTTGTGACGCCTGTGCTGGTTGAAAAAGTATTTTGGTGTGGGGCACTGTCCTCAGATAATCGTATGGTATGCTTTCGCAGTAAAGCCTTTTTGAAATCTGACAAAGGGGTTGGATTAACAAGAAGTTAAGCTTTTAAATGATGTATGACAATTGAATTTTCATGAATGTTTAATATTGTGATTTTTTAATTTTGAATTTCGCGCTCTGCAATTTCACCGGATCTTGTCGTAGGTGCCCCGCTAGCGGTTCACGCGCCAAAAGCGTATATCCACCAGCAGATCATCATTACCTCAAAAAGTATTACCACCATCAGCTCATCATTACCCTACAGCACCATTAGCACCATCATTACCCTATGGCAATATTACCACCATCATTACCCTATGAGACTATTACCACCATCATTACCCTACAACACTATTACCACCATCATTACCCTACAACACCATTACCACCATCATTACCCTACAACACTATTACCACCATCATTACCCTATAACACTATTACCACCATCATTACCCTACAACACTATTACCACCATCATTACCCTACAACACTATTACCACCATCATTACCCTACTGCACTATTACCACCATCATTACCCTACAACACTATTACCACCATCATTACCCTACAACACTATTACCACCATCATTACCCTACTAAGACTATTACCACCATCATTACCCTAAAACTATTACCACCATCATTACCCTACAACACTATTACCACCATCATTACCCTACAACACTATTACCACCATCATTACCCTACTGCACTATTACCACCATCATTACCCTATAACACTATTACCACCATCATTACCCTACTGCACTATTACCACCATCATTACCCTACAACACTATTACCACCATCATTACCCTACAACACTATTACCACCATCATTACCCTACAACACTATTACCACCATCATTACCCTATAACACTATTACCACCATCATTACCCTACAACACTATTACCACCATCATTACCCTACAACACTATTACCACCATCATTACCCTACAACACTATTACCACCATCATTACCCTATAACACTATTACCACCATCATTACCCTACAACAATATCACCACCATCATTACCCTATAACACGACTACCACCATCATTACACTATAACACTATTACCACCATCATTACCCCACAACAATATTACCACCATCATTCCCCTACATCACTATTACCACCATCATTACCCTATAAGACTATTACCACCATCATTACCCTATAAGACTATTACCACCATCATTATCCTACATCACTATTACCACCATCATTCCCCTACATCACTATTAGCACCAGCAGATCTATTAGAATGTAGTCATTACTGGTACTAATTAATAACGTGGTCTAATGGGCATGCAGCCTGCTGCTCAGTGCTCAACCCAAATCCCATGAGACCTAGTGACAACTCATTTGTTTTTCCATATCTTTTCATAATCATATTTTGCAGCTATGTTTTGCTATTTGCATTACAACCTTTTCAAATAATACAATAATTAGAATAAGCTAATTAAAATTATCTTAAATGGAGTAATAATCATTCCATCTCACATAATCTTTCTATATAATACTATAATTAAGCACGCGCCTGATGACGAAACTCCAGAGAAGGGATTTCATATTGTATTGTGTGTTTTGGTGCAGCGCTGCAAATGCCATTATTTTCAAAGCAATCAGGAAGCTTGTTCTCTTTCTGCCTCAGCACCTCTGCTTTGGGTTATGCGGCGGAAGGTAGCCTAGTGGTTGGAGCGTTGGGCCAGTAATGGAAAGGTTGCTGGATCGAATCCCTGAACTGATAAGGTACACATCTGTCCTTCTGCCTCTGAACAAGGCAGTTAACCCACTGTTCCCCGGTAGGCTGTCATTGTAACTAAGAATTTGTTCTTAACTGACTTGCATAGTTTAAAAAAATATTAAAAAATGAACCATCCCTTGGAGAGGACCAATGTATCTGGTGCAGGCAGGCAGGCAGCCTGTCTCTGAATCCCAGTTTAGACTTCACATGGTATACAAGGTGATATTGACTACTTCTGCTTCACCAGAGCTGGGGAGATTGACATTTAATGATCAAAGCAGAAAGGAACAAAAAAACTCAATAAGAATCATGCGGAACACAATGGATTTCAGGAATCTAAGACACAACGTTACATCATACCTGCTGTCGTCATCACCATTATCATCAAATCAACATAAATTACAACACTTTCAAATCTGTATCAAACTTTGATATAGGACACCATTACAGCTGTACTGATATCTAATACAGTTCCTTAACTCAACAACAAATCAACTCAATTGAACAGAAAGGTTTTTCTGTCACGGAGGTCAGTCCCACACCTAAATGAACCTCTGTTTTATGACAGTGATTGGTGCTGACCTCACAACAACACAAGGATTTTGAAATACGCGATCCTGATGTCTTTGATGAAACCAGACTGTTCCTCCCATGCTTTTGTGTCTGAAATGGCACCCTATTCCCTATATAGTGCTTTTCTTTTCACCAGGGCCCACAGTAGTGCACTAAGGAATAGGGTGTCAACCTATGGTTGAATTCATAACTGTGTGGTGGAAACCTGCTTTTCATGTCTTATGTCCTACCTCTGATTGGGCAACAATCAGAGAACTACGGGCAGGAAGTATGAGAAGTACAGTCTACTGTTTCTACATTTCCAACTGGCAATAGTTGAGAGGGTAGCCCCTGTCCCACGGCAGAACAGCTCATAGGGCAGGGACCTATCTCCTGTTTCTGTACCATGAGGCAGCTTGATGTACAGGTACACTCCCTGGACAGGACGCTAGTCTAGAAGCTGACAATATATCTGTTTACCGTTGTCCCATATACTATTGTAGGAGGGGAAGGATTCCAGTCTCTTTACTGTTGTCCCATAAACTAGTGTAGGAGGGGAAGGATTCCAGTCTCTTTACTGTTGTCCCATATACTATTGTAGGAGGGGAAGGATTCCAGTCTCTTTACTGTTGTCCCATAAACTAGTGTAGGAGGGGAAGGATTCCAGTCTCTTTACTGTTGTCCCATAAACTAGTGTAGGAAGGGAAGGATTCCAGTCTCTTTACTGTTGTCCCATAAACTAGTGTAGGAAGGGAAGGATTCCAGTCTCTTTACTGTTGTCCCATAAACTAGTGTAGGAAGGGAAGGATTCCAGTCTCTTTACTGTTGTCCCATAAACTAGTGTAGGAAGGGAAGGATTCCAGTCTCTTTACTGTTGTCCCATAAACTAATGTAGGAGGGGAAGGATTCTAATCTCAGAATAAAGTAAAAATAAATATCACAATAAAAAGTTCAGAAATGTAACTAATTAGTTGGACATCTACATAAATATGATATAAATGTAGGTAACTGACAAAATAATGGAAACTCTTGAGTAAATGAGGGATACAAAGTATATTGAAAGCAGGTGCTTCAACACAGGTGGGCATCCTGAGTTAATTAAGCAATTAACATGCGTAGGGTCATCTACAAAAATGCTGGGCAGGCCATTATTTTGACCATCATGGCTATGCCCCCATAGCATAACACTATCCCCATTTCAAGGTGCACAAGTGGTCACTGAAGGAATTGATGAGCAGGAAAAGGATGTAAGCCACATGCCATGACCGTCTCAGTCACCAGATCTCAACACAATTGAACACTTATGGAAGATTCTGGAGTGGCGCCTGAGACAGCGTTTTCCACCATCAACAACAAAACATCAAATGACGGAATTCCTCATGAAGACTGATGTCACATCCCTCCAGTAGAGTTCCAGACACTAGTAGAATCCATGCCGAGGTGCATTGAAGCTGTTCTGGCTCGCGGTGGACCACCGCCAAATTAAGACACTTTATGTTGGGGTGTCCTTTATTTTGACAGTTATCTGCATTATAATCTTAGTCTGAGAACACTTCCATCAACTTTCAAAAGTTTTATTTTCAAAATTATCTGTTTCAGAGAGCTCTATTTGTTGACAGTTGGCCAATAATGCCAATGTAACACATTGGCTGAAGAAATATCACAAAATAAGTGCAGTGATACAATAGCCTGACATATCCTTGGGAAAACTGGTGAACGAATGTGGACAGTTGTAGTTCCACGGGTATATAGAGCACAGGGGGGGAAATAGATTCAGCTGATAGGAATTTCATCTGTAGAGTATGACTTTCTCTATCACAGTCTCAATCCTCTCACATTTATGTTGGTGTGTCTTGGCTTTGAAATTGTAATAATATGTAAATATAATGAGTATATATATATATATATATATATATATATATATATATATATATATATATATATATATATATATATATATATATGCAGTATATATTACTCTTTGAGCCAATATAGCCAGTGGAGTAACACATCTGGGAAATCATGGCATGTCTAATGTTATGTCCATCTAATGTTTTGTCCATCTAATGTTATGTCCATCTAATATTATGTCCATCTAATGTTATGTCCATCTAAAGTTATGTGTCCAGTTATTTCCATATAATGTTATGTCCATCTAATGTTATGTCCATCTAATGTTATGTCCATCTAATGTTATGTCCCTCTAATGTTATGTCCATCTAATGTTATGCCCATCTAATGTTATGTCCATCTAATGTTATGTCCCTCTAATGTTATGTCCATCTAATGTTATGTCCATCTAATGTTATGTCCATCTAATGTTATGCCCATCTAATGTTATGTCCATCTAAAGTTATGTCCATCTAATGTTATGTCCATCTAATGTTATGTCCATCTAATGTTATGTCCATCTAAAGTTATGTGTCCAGTTATTTCCATCTAATGTTATGCCCATCTAATGTTATGTCCATCTAATGTTATGTCCATCTAAAGTTATGTCCATCTAATGTTACGTGTCCAGTTATGTCCATCTAATGTTATGTCCATCTAATGTTATGTCCATCTAAAGTTATGTCCATCTAATGTTATGTCCATCTAATGTTATGTCCATCTAATGTTATGTCCATCCAATGGTATGTCCATCTAATGTTATGTCCATCCAATGGTATGTCCATCTAATGTTATGTCCATATAATGGTATGTCCATCTAATGTTATGTCCATATAATGGTATGTCCATATAATGGTATGTCCATCTAATGTTATGTCCATATAATGGTATGTCCATCTAATGTTATGTCCATCTAATGTTATGTCCATATAATGGTATGTCCATCTAATGTTATGTCCATATAATGGTATGTCCATCTAATGTTATGTCCATCTAATGTTATGTCCATATAATGGTATGTCCATCTAATGTTATGTCCATATAATGGTATGTCCATCTAATGTTATGTCCATCTAATGTTATGTCCATCTAATGTTATATTCCTTATAATGTTAGTTCCATTCTATGGTTTTTCCATGGTATGTCTCCTTTGTTTAAAAAAGGTTGCTGAACATTATTGCTGAACAGTTGTTGAACATTATAAAAACAAGATACATTGTGCTGTATGTTCAAGTCAGGTTCAAAGTATTATGGGAGACTGGATACATTTGAAAAGTCTACATATTCACTATGTGCCCAACTTTTGACCAGTAGTTCACTATACAGGAAGAAGGATACCATTTGGGAGGCACACATGTTGAAATACAACACCATCACTCCCTCTGTGTTTTTCGGTTCAGACAGTTCGTTCACCCTCTAGCTTCTACTGGGTCCATCATTTCATTAGACAGCCCTCTCTGTTTACTTGCAGTTTTTTAAATTAAAAGTCACAATCTGGCTGCCAAGCAATTGCCAGTGTAGTGTGTCTCTGCCTCGTGGCAATAAGGTCGTCGACTGAATATTTTAAGTCAAGATGCAACCCCTCCTCTTCCCGGTCGGTGATTCTGTGTGATTAAATGAAAATCTACTGCCAATATCACTTTGGAATAAATAAACTGCAGTCAGAACTTGTTGAAACAAAACACATAGGGTCAGGGTCCCAAATGTTCGTTAAAGTGCATTACGTTTGATTGAGGCCCATGGGGCTCTGGTCAAAAGTAGTGCACTATATAGGGAATAGGGTATGACTTGGGGTACACATAGCAGCTTCTTCAGACAAGGAAAAACAATGCAGTGAAAAAGCCAAATCTCAAGGGGGCAATAGTGTTTCCTGATCAACAGTCATATGGCTTGTGGTCTGAGGTAGACTAGGATATTAGCTTCTGGGGAGAAGGCTTGCCAAAACAAATATTTGTTCAATCTTCACACAAAATTATAGTATTTCCTGTGTTTTGAATTATATTGCACAACAGATGATGAAAACTGTGAAGAAATTTGATCAGTTTCATTTCCTGATAGTTGCTGGCTGAAAATACAATCTACACAGGACATTGTAATCAGCATAGGTTTTGTATGGGTGGAGTTTTGGCTTTCCTGGTGACATCACCAAGAGGTATACATTAATACAGGCCAAGAACAAAGAGAGTTCCAAACCTTTCTGACAACAGCAGCTCGTTTTCAGATTATATATCCCTCCCTCTCGCAATTCAGACCTCTCCCAGAAAGTCTAAGCTGTCACGTTCTGACCTTAGTTTTTTTTGTTTTGTCTTTGTGTTAGTATGGTCAGGGCGTGAGTTGGGTGGGCAGTCTATGTTCGTTTTTCTAGGTTGTGTTTATGTGTTTGGCCTGGTATTGTTCTCAATCAGAGGCAGGTGTCGTTCGTTGTCTCTGATTGAGAATCATACTTAGGCAGCCTTTTCCCAGCTGTGTTTTGTGGGTGATTGTTTCCTGTTTTGTTGTGTCTGTCACCTCACAGAACTGTTTCGTTGCGTTCTCCTTTGTTATTTTTTTTTAGTGTTCTCTGTTGAATAAATGTAATTATGAACACTTACCACGCTGCGTTTTGGTCCTCATCTCATTCCAACGACGAGTGTTACATAAGCACAATTATTGTTTGATAAAACATTTAGCTAAGAAGCTGTTTTTGTGTATTTTTTGACTATTTCAATCACAGTACAGTACAAGGTACTTCATTGTTACCCAGACATTATTTGATATTGAGATTAAAACAGATGCATTGTTGTTGTTTTTTCCCTTCATTCACTATTTACATTTATTTATTAATGAATTCAATTAATGCCTGTGTCACGTTCTGACCATAGTTCTTTTGTGTTTTCTTTGTTTTAGTGCTGGTCAGGACGTGAGCTGAGTAGTGGGCATTCTATGTTGTGTGTCTAGTTTTCCCGTTTCTATGTTGGGCCACCAGACAGAACTGGTTTGTCGTCCCCCCACCCACATTTGTTGTTTTTGTATTTTGTAGTGTTCACGTTTATCGTCTTTATTAAACATGATGAACACTAACCACGCTGCGCTTTGTTCCTCTCCTTCGTCCACAGAAGAATGCCGCTACAGCCTGCTTCAGATTAGCAAAGTGCATCCTTAGATGCTTTTTTTTAACCCTCCCTCGTTACTTTATAGACAGAAGATCACCGCTAAATGTAGAATCACGTGGTTTATCTGTTTCTGTGTGTCCACTGATAACTTCAGAATAAAGTTGACTACAAATTCAAAGTCGCCAATATCTTTGCAACTGATACAAACAAGCGACAAATACTTTTCAAATTAAAACCGAGATGAATACATACATATATAAACATTAGGCTATAGGCCTATTTCAATCATGTTGAAATATATTTCATGTTCAATCTATTGAGTTGTATGTTGCTACTAGTAGGCTACTGTCTGTCATTTGTCTCAATATGCAACGCAACGTGTAAAGTGTTGGTCCCATGTTTCATGAGCTGAAATAATAGATCACATACATTTTCCATATGCACAAAAAGGTTGTTTCTCTAAAATAGTTTTCACAAATGTTTTAACATCTCTGTTAGTGAGCATTTCTCCTTTGCCAATATAATCCATCCACCAGTGTGGTATCTATATGGACCTTCAGATGTTTGGCTACGCACTGGACCAGATCTATGTCAGCTGACGCGTTCTGAGTGACAGAGTGAGGGCTTTGCATACTCGCTTTGTTTCAGTTTTTTTTTGGGACTGAAAATGAAATGCCCGGAACTTAAACCAATGTTAATAACCGGTGCCCGTGCTTTTAAAATAGCGGTTCCAGAACAGTATACATCACGTTATTTCCAGGTTCTGTTAATCCCAAAAACGTGTTATTTTCAGTTTTTTGGTTTTGTTCCCTGAACCGGTTCCAACTGGCAGCTTCAGTAAATAGTAACCGCAAAACACCCGACAACAACAGTGAAGAAGCGACTCCGGGATGTCTTACTTATTAATTTTACCGTTATTTTACCAGGTAAGTTGACTGAGAACACATTTTCATTTACAGCAACGACCATGAATGAGCCAATTGTAAGCTGGGGATGATTAGGTGATTAGGTGACCATGTTGCTATGAAGGACAGCTTGGGAATTTAGCCAGGACACCGGGGTTGACACCCCTACTCTTACGATAAGTGCCATGGGATCTTTAATGACCTCATTGAGTCAGGACACCTGTTTAACGTCCCATCCGGAAGACGTCACCCTAAACACCTTCTATGCTGCCCTTCCAGTGTCTGTGTTCTTTGCCCATCTTAATCTTTTGTTTTTGTTGGCCAGTCTCAGGTACGGCCTTTTTGCATCTCTGCCTGAAAGGCTAGCATCCCAGAGTCGCCTCTTCATTGTTGACATTGAGACTGGTGTTTTGCGGTTACTATTGAATGAAGCTGCCAGTTGAGGACTAGAAACTAATGTACTTGTCTTCTTGCTCAGTTGTGCACCGTGGCCTCTCACTCCTCTTTCTATTCTGGTTAGTGCCAGTTTGCGCTGTTCTGTGAAGGGAGTAGTACACAGCGTTGTACAAGATCTTCAGTTTCTTGGCAATTTCTTGCATGGAATAGCCTTTATTTTTCAGAACAATAATAGACTGATGAGTTTCAGAAGAAATGTCTTTGTTTCTGGCCATTTTGAGCCTGTAATCGAATCCACAAATGCTGATGCTCCAGATACTCAACTAGTCTAAAGAAGGCCAGTTGTATTGCTTCTTTAATCATAACAACAGTTTTCAGCTGTGCTAAAATAATTGTAAAATGGCTTTCTAATGATAAATTAGCCTTTTAAAATTATAAACTTGGATTAGCTAACACAACATGCCATTGTAATGCAGGAGTGATGGTTGCTGATAATGGGCCTCTGTGCGCCTATGTAGATATTAATTTACAACATTAACAATGTCTACACTGTATTTCGGATCAATTTTATGTTATTTTAAAGGACAAAAAATAAGCTTTTCTTTCAAAAACAAGGACATTTCTAAGTGACCGTAAACGTTTGAACAGTAGGGCATGTTTGAAATGGACTGCATCGCAAACAGCTGATGTAGGCCTACTAAATTCAAAGTTGTCTGATATGTAACACTTCAATCATCTTTAATCACATATATTAATCATCCAACTACTTACATTGTACTGTTTTGTTTATCTTCTCCAGTATCTATTGAAGAATGGGCTGAAGAACATTCAGTGCGTACCCACTCCCTCTCCGATGCCCACTCACATCTTCAGTTCTCTGTTTGCGTGGAAAAGTATCCATGGTAACAAGTGTTCTGCTTCGCTACTCCTGAATCCAATGCCTCAAGTTATAGCTGAAGTACAGTTTCAAAGAAAACTGTGGTTTGTTTCATTTAATGCAGTTGTATTGTTTTTATTTTTATTGAACTCCATCTGTCTTTGACTATTCGTGGACAACTTGTCTTCCTGCGTGTTAAGTTTAAGGTACCACTTTATTTGACAGGGTCAGTATGACATGGACATGACAGAGTCAGAAACTCGACGTAAGATTTGTCATACCCCTCATGTCAAATTACACATTGATATTAGGATAGCTGCTGTCGTTCTCTTTCCAGTGGCTCAGACTTGCTGTCGTATATAAGTTACAGAGTATTGAGAACAAGTGATGGATGATCTCGCTAAACAAGGACATTTTCTTTCACTTATTTTTGAATATGACTCATAATTATGTCTGAAGACATTTGTTCTACGCTTCTTTCTATCAGAAATGTGTTTTCGTTCTTTTTTTAACCTTTATTTAATGAGGCAAGTCAGTTAGTTAAGAACAAATTGTTATTTATAATGACGGCCTACCCTGGCCAAACCCTAACGACGATGGGCCAATTGTGCATCACCCTATGCGACTCCCAATCAAGGCCGGTTGTGATACAGCCTGGAATCAAACCAGGGTCTGTAGTGACGCCTCTAGCACTGAGAATGCAGTGCTTTAGACCGCTGCACCACTCGGGAGTCCATTAACAATTACACATACAAGTAAGGGCATTTATCGTTGTCATTCATTGTTCCTTTCTGCAAAGTCAGATTCACTTTTAGGGCTTATAAGAACATTGGAGTTGTATTGTTCTGTTGTAAACATATAATTTAATTTTACCTTTATTTAACTATTATTATATATATATATCTTTATTATTTTCCCAACCAAGTCAGTTAAGAACAAATTCTTATTTTCAATGACGGCCTAGGAACAGTGGGTTAACTGCCTGTTCAGGGGCAGAACGACAGATTTGTACCTTGTCAGCTCGGGGGTTTGAACTTGCAACCTTCCCGTAGTCCACTAGTCCACCGCTCTAACCACTAGGCTACCCTGCCGCCTCTGCACTCGAACCACTAGGCTACCCTGCCGCCCCTACACTCTAACCACTAGTCTACCCTGCCACCTCTACACTCTAACCACTAGGCTACCCTGCCGCCTCTACACTCTAACCACTAGGCTACCCTGCCGCCTCTACACTCTAACCACTAGGCTACCCTGCCGCCTCTACACACTAATCACTAGGCTACCCTGCCGCCTCTACACTCTAACCACTAGGCTACCCTGCCGCCTCTACACTCGAACCACTAGGCTACCCTGCCGCCTCTACACTCTAACCACTAGGTTACCCTGCCGCCCCATGCTGTATTATGTTATTTAGTATGTTATTTAGTATGAAATAGCAACTTCAATCATCACTATACATTCACTATACACTTGAGTGCCATAACTATAATTTGACATTTCAGATGGAATCCATTGGTATTTCCTGATATTTTAACCATCTGTCCTAGTTTCATGAGCTGAACACATTGATCATGGACCTGGAGACAGGAAATATTATTTTCAAATTAATGTTAAGGTCTTTTGACCTATTTAAAAAAAATAGATAAACACTGTGCAATACTGGGTTAACCCCAGCAGTGTACCAACATAGCTTTCTACCTCTATATCAAATCAAATAAAATCACAGATTTGTTTGGTCACATGCGTCGAATACAACAGGTGTTTCACCGTACAGTGAAATGCTGAATACAACAGGTGTTTCACCGTACAGTGAAATGCTGAATACAACAGGTGTAGTAGACCTTACAGTGAAATGCTGAATACAACAGGTGTAGTAGACCTTACAGTGAAATGCTGAATACAACAGGTGTAGTAGACCTTACAGTGAAATGTTGAATACAACAGGTGTAGTAGACCTTACAGTGAAATGCTGAATACAACAGGTGTAGTAGACCTTACAGTGAAATGCTGAATACAACAGGTGTAGTAGACCTTACAGTGAAATGCTGAATACAACAGGTGTAGTAGACCTTACAGTGAAATGCTGAATACAACAGGTGTATTAGACCTTACAGTGAAATGCTGAATACAACAGGTGAAGTAGACCTTACAGTGAAATGCTGAATACAACAGGTGTAGGTAGACCTTACAGTGAGATGCTGAATACAACAGGTGTAGTAGACCTTACAGTGAAATGATGAATACAACAGGTGTAGTAGACCTCACAGTGAAATGATGAATACAACAGGTGTAGTAGACCTCACAGTGAAATGCTGAATAAACAGGTGTAGTAGACCTTACAGTGAAATGCTGAATACAACAGGTGTAGTAGACCTTACAGTGAAATGCTGAATACAACAGGTGTAGTAGACCTTACAGTGAAATGCTGAATACAACAGGTGTAGTAGACCTTACAGTGAAATGCTGAATACAACAGGTGTAGGTAGATCTTACAGTGAAATGCTGAATACAACAGGTGTAGTAGACCTTACAGTGAAATGCTGAATACAACAGGTGTAGGTAGACCTTACAGTGAAATGCTTACTTACGAGTCCTTCACCAACCTAAATAAAAGTAACAAATAATTAAAGAGCAGCAGTAAAATAACAATAGCGAGGTTATATACAGGGGGTACCGGTACAGAGTCAATGTGGAGGCTATATACAGGGGGTACTGGCACAGAGTCAGTGTGGAGGCTATATACAGGGGGTACTGGTACAGAGTCAATGTGGAGGCTATATACAGGGGGTACCGGTACAGAGTCAATGTGGAGGCTATATACAGGGGGTACCGTTACAGAGTCAATGTGGAGGCTATATACAGGGGGTACCGGTACAGAGTCAATGTGGAGGCTATATACAGGGGGTACCGGTACAGAGTCAATGTGGAGGCTATATACAGGGGGTACCGTTACAGAGTCAATGTGGAGGCTATATACAGGGGGTACAGGTACAGAGTCAATGTTCGGGGGCACTGGTTAGTCAAGGTAATTGAGGATATTATGTACATGTAGGTAGAGTTACTAAAGTAACTATGCATAGATGACAACATAAACATATGATCCCGGGACCACCCATACGTAGAATGTATGCACACATGACTGTAAGTCGCTTTGGATAAAAGCGTCTGCTAAATGGCATATATTATTATTATTATTATTATATGTTGTGTTTGCTTTGCGCGGGCTGCAAGAGTTACTGAGGCTGTCTTAAAATGTGAATATACAAATTGGGGTATCTTTCTTTCAAGGACTCTTCCTTGAATGAATATGACATCTTGGCAAGGGGACACAAATGGCTTTTAAAATAATTTAATAAAAAGCATGTGATGAAATTAGCTAATGCCCATTGACATTTTATCCTGGGTATTTTTTCAAATAACTGTTTCGTATTGATACTTCCTAAGTGATTCCAGTTTGGGGTGGGCTGTAATGTTTTATCTGAGGTCAAGCCGAGCTCAAACTAGAATGTTGTGTTGTACAACAGCTGACTAAAGAAGGAACACTCAGATCAACAAGAAGAGATATGCAATAGAGACCGTTTCCACCGTAGCTCTTTACAATGATTTGATTGCCAAAACACTTGTTGTAGCAAGGTGTTGTAGCAAACAAGTGTCATGAAATACATGCACAAGAAACAGGGTAAACTTTGTGACTTGTCAGATAAATATCAGCAAGCTAAGTTAGCTATAGGCAGCAGGGACAGCTCTAGCGTTTGAGGACCCTAAGCAAGATTTGGTTGGGGGGGGGGCTAGTCTCATGTAGCCATACCACAAAGACCAAGGAGGTTTTCCAATTAGGTTTTCCAAAGCCTCGCAAAGAAGGTCACCTATTGGTAGATGGGTACAAATAAAAAAGGCAGACATTGAATATCCCTTTGAGCTTTGATGAAGTTATTAATTACACTTTGGATGGTGTATCAATACACCAAGTCAATACAAAGATACAGGCGTCCTTCCTGACTCAGTTGCCGGAGTGGAAGGAAATCTCTCAGGGATTTCACCACGAGGCCAATGATGACTTTAAAACAGTGACAGAGTTTAATGGCTGTGATAGGAGAAAACTGAGGATGGATCAACCACATTGTCGTTACTCCACAATAATAACCTATTTGACAGAGTGAAAAGAAGGAAGCCTGTACAGAATAAAGATATTCCAAAACATGCATCCTGTTTGCAAAAAGTAATTTTTTTAAATGTGGCAAAGAAATTAACTTCATGTCCTGAATACAAAGCTTTATGATTGGGACAAATCCACCACAACACATCACTGAGTACCACTCTTCATATTTTCAAGCATCAAGTTATGGGTATGCTTGTCATTGGCACGGACTAGGACGTTTTTTATTTATTATTATATTTTTTTAGAAAGGAACGGAATAGAGCTCAGCTACGGTGTAAGCACAGGGAAAATCCTAGAGGAAAACCTAGTTCAGTCTGCTTTCCAACAGACACTGGGAGATTAATTCACCTTTCAGCAGGACAATAACCTAAAACACAAGGCCAAATCTACACTGGAGTTGCTTACCAAGATGACATTGAATGTTCCTGAGTGGCCCATATTACAGTTTAGACATACATTTGTTTGAAAATCTATGGCAAGAATTGAAAATGACTGTCTATCAGTTATGAATAAGCAACTTGACAGAGGTTAAATAATTTATTTTTGCAAATATTGTACAATCCAGTTGTGCAATGCTCTTAGAGGCTTACCCAGAAAGACTCACAGCTGTAACCGCTGCCAAAGGTGATTCTAACATTTATTAACTCATGGGTTTGAATACTTATGTAAATGAGATATTTATGTGTTTCATTTTCAATATATTAGCAAAGATTACCATAAACATGTTTTCAATTTCTCATTGTGGGGTATTGTGTGTAGACTGGTGGGGGAAAAAATGATCCATGTAACAGAGCATAATATGGAATAAGTCAAGGGGTATGAATACTATCTGAAGGCTCTGTATCTAACTATCTTGATGTAATCATTGTAAATTAAAATCACAGTCTCCTAATGCATTTGTGGATAACAGCCATGGAAGAGGTTTAAATTGCAGCTGCAGCTGTCATTAAAGGGAGAGTACTGTACTGGTCTGGATAGGGAAGTTAATTTAGTGGGAGGACATTATGAAAATATTTCCAGTTCCAGTCCCTAGAGGGGAAAACTTTGAGGACAGATAGATAATAGCGACATAATATTCAGCGCTGTCTAATTTCAATATAATTAAGCCTGTTTCTTTTTATGTTTTCTGTTCTCAGATATGGAAAACTGAGAAAGCCTGTTTGCTGATAAAGAGAGAGGTTGTCACAGCTTCTAGGAGTAGTGCGTGGAGGTGTCAGGCGCAGAGAGCAGAGTTAGTTCAAATGTGGGTCTTTATTCCAGGAACAACGGTCACGCCAAACACAAGGGCGCATAAAAACCAAGTCCAACAAACAGGATGAAACTGCCCGGAAAAAGGAATCCACATAAATCCACACACATGAACAGAAAAACAAGCCCGCACGAAAAGCAGACGGCCACACCGGGTTTAAATAACCCAAAACAAAACCCAAACAACAAACAGGTGAAACTAATCAGACAAAACTAACTGAAACAGAAAAGGGGATCGGTGACAGCTAGTAGGCCAGCGACGACGACCGCCGAGCGCCGCCCCAACAGGAAGAGGAACCATGTTCGGCGGGATTCGTGACAGAGGTCCAAATGAACGTCCCAAGACACTAAGGGTATCTCCCACTGTATAAGACATGGGTTATATGTCTTGGCCTACATATTTTAGGAAATTGTCTATACAAAATACAGTGGTGGAAAATACTTAAGTAAAAATACTTTAAAATACTACTTAAGTAGTATAGTCTAGACTTGGAAAGCAGTCAAAGAGGACGCGCAACAAATATATCGTTTTCCTATTGAATATACTTATTTCCGTATAAAATATATTTAATTACATTTTAGGGTATCTAAGGATTGGATAGAAACATATTTTCATAAGTTTTAATAAAGTTTAGTAGTAGCTTTTTGTATTCCTTTCTCTTGATTACTCAAATCGATTGCGCCAACTAAACATACTTTTTGTGATATAAAGAAGCATTTTATCTTTCAAAATGACTCTACACGTTGTTGTTGTAGCTGGGACCCTTTGAATGACAAATCAGAGGAAGATTTTCAAAGTGTAAGTGAATATTTATTCGTTATTTGTGAATTTATGTAACCTGTGCTGGTGGGGGGGTGCAGTCCTCAAACAATCGCAAGGCATGCTTTCGCTGTAAAGCTTATTGTAAATCGAACAGTGCAGTTAGATTAACAAGCTTTTAACCAATATAAGACACTTGTATGTACATGCATGTTTAATATCCATAATTTTTATGATTATGTATTTGAATTCACCGCTATCAGGACGACTATCCCAGCGAGGTTTCAAATCAAATGATATTTTACATTTGACATTCTTCTAATTAACCACCCTTTGCCTTTATGACAGCTTTGCAGACTCTTGGAAGTCTCTCAACCGCCTTCTCCTTGAAGGAGTTCCCACATATGCTGAGCCCTTGTTGGCTGCTTTTTCTTCACTCTGCGGTCTGATTCATCCCAAACCATCTGAATTGTTTTGAGGTTGGGTGACTGTGGAGGCCAGGTCATCTGATGCAGCACTCCCATCACGCTCCTTCTTGGTGAAATAGCCCTTATACAGCCTGGATGTGTGTTGGGTCATTGTCCTGTTGAAAAACAAATGATATTTCCACTAAGCTACAAACCAGATGGGACGGCGTATCACTGCAGAATTTGGTTTGCCTAATTTAAGGAATTTGAAATGATTAATACTTTTACTTTTGATACTTAAGTGTATTTGAGCAATTATATTTACTTTTGACATGTAAGTATGTTTAGAACCAAATACTTTTAGACTTTTACTCAAGAGGTATTTTACTGGGTGACTTAATTTTCTATCAAGGTATCTTTACTTGTACTCAAGTATGACAATTAGGTACTTTTTCCACCACTGCAAAAATACAGTTAAACATCACACACAATGTATAAACCTATTACGATTGGAGCAGGCCAACCCTGCTGGAGGTCTGCTGGGTGTTCAGGGCTCCGTTTCATCCCAGCAATAACACACCTGATTTAACTTATCAAAGTCTAATGAGTTTATAATCTAGTGTGCTATTGCTGGGCTGAAATATAAGTCTCTTCACCCAGTAGATCAGGGTTCAATAAGGGCACAAGGCGAGATCCAGATGAAGACACAGGAGGGAGTGTTAGATTTGTATGCAGGAGAATGGTTGTGTACAGGCAAAAGGTCAAAACCAGGTCAGAGTCGAGTAGGTACCGAAGGGCAGGCAGGCTCGAGGTCAGGAAAGCGGGAATGTAGTCCAGAATACAGGCAAGGGTCAAAACCGAGAGGACTAGCAAAGAGAAGAGAAAAGGAGTAAGGGAAAAAAACACGCTGGTTGACTTGACAAACATACAAGACGAACTTGCACAGAGAGACAGGAAGCACAGGGATAAATACACTGGAGACAATCACAAGAACAGGTGAGAAAGATCAGGGTTCAGTGGAGCAAGGTTGGCCACCGCTGAAGATTATTTTATGTTACATGAAATTATTATTTTAGTAATAATAGTCTACTTATTACTACTCATTGTTTTTTATATATGTTTTTATTTTACCTTTATTTAACTAGGCAAGTCAGTTAAGAACAAATTCTTATTTTCAATGATGGCCTAGGAGCAGTGGGTTAACTGCCTGTTCAGGGGCAGAACAACAGGTTTGTACCTGGTCAGCTCGGGGGTTTGAACTTGCAACCTTCCGGTTCCTAGTCCAACACTCTAACCACTAGGCTACCCGAAACCACTGTTGTTGTTTAGACTGAGATGTCTAATCTTTACACAAGTGATGAAGTGTTAATTATTTGAAGGTAAGTGTTTAAATGTGTTTTCATTGTTAAACTACTATTCAAATTTATCTAGTGAAAATGTTCAATAATCACTTATCACAATCCTGCACAATCTGTATTTTTGTGTTTTATTCTGAAATAAACATGACCTTTTGGTCAAGTTGTACGATCTCTAATCTGTTTGATTTGATTGTCACTCTCTCTCTCAGTATATCAGCCATGTGAATCCACTGTGCAGCTTCTCATATATCATGCATCACCAATGTAACCATTGACCTACAGTATGATGGTATTACAGGCCTAATGGTCATCTGTCATCAGAAGCAGAGAATAGCTCAAATCACACATTGTTTAGATATATTTAGATATTGAGCTACATGTTATCAATTTAAAATGATACCAGTAGACAACGTTTATGAGTCAAACCGTACGCCAGATTTTAAGCGCTAACATATAAAATAGTTTAGTGCAAATCCAACTCTTGTAATTTAGGTACAGTATGAAAATGAATGTTAGGCTACAGGAGATGAGCATTACAGATACCATTTCATGAGGATCAAATGATTTCAGTTGTTCCCATAGATAAGACAGTACATGGTTGCTCTATGCATCACTGACCCTGGATAAGCTAGCGACTGGGCTAACACAGCTAACCTTTTTGGTCAGTAATATGCTGTTTTGTGTTAACAGTTTCTTGGCTTTAAAATTGTGAGAGAAATGTAACTAGATTGTAGATAGCTAGTTAGTTATATCTACAGTAGGTAGCTCACACAGTTAGGTTACTTTTCTTCAAACAAAACTTATTGTGGCTATCTACAGTCGTGGCCAAAAGTTTTGAGAATGACACAAATATTCATTTTCACAAAGTCTGCTGTCTCAGTTTGTATGACAGCCATTTGTATATATTCCAGAATGTTATGAAGAGTGATCAGATGTATTGCAATAATTGCAAAGCACCTCTTTGCCATGCAAATGAACTCAAAAAACATTACTACTGCATTTCAGCCCTGCCACAAAAGGACCAGCTGACATCATGCCAGTGATTCTCTCATTAACACAGGTGTGAGTGTTGACGAGGACAAGGCTGGAGATCACTCTGTCATGTTGATTCAGTTTGAATAACAGACTGGAAGCTTCAAAAGAAGGGTGGTGCTTGGAATCATTGTACTTCCTCTGTCAACCATGGTTACCTGCAAGGAAACACGTGCCATCGTCATTGCTTTGCACAAAATGGGCTTCACAGGCAAGGATATTGCTGCCAGTAAGATTGCACCTAAATCAAACATTTATCGGATCATCAAGAACTTCAAGGAGATCGGTTCAATTGTTGTGAAGAATGCTTCAGGGCGCCCAAGAAAGCCCAGCAAGTGTCAGGAGCTTCTCCTAAATTTGATTCAGCTGCGGGATCTGTGCACCACCAGTACAGAGCTTGCTCAGGAATGGCAGCAGGCAGGTGTGAGTGCATCTGCACGCACAGTGAGGCAAAGACTTTTGGAGGACGGCCTGGTGTCAAGAAAGGAAGAAAAAAACTTCTTACGAGGAAAAACATCAGGGACAGGCTGATATTCTGCAAAATGTACATGGATTGGACTGCTGAGGACTGGGGCTAAGTCATTTCTCTGATGAATCCCCTTTCTGATTGTTTGGGGCATCTGGAAAAAAGCTTGTCCGGAGAAGACAGTAAAGCATCCTGAGACCATTCATGTGTGGGGTTGCTTCTCAACCAAGGGAGTCGGCTCACTCTCAATTTTGCCTAAGAACACAGCCCTGAATAAAGAATGGTACATCCTCCGAAAGCAACTTCTCCCAACCATCCAGGAACAGTTTGGTGACGAACAATGCCTTTTCCAGCATGATGGAGCACCTTGCCATAAGGCAAAAGTGATAACTAAGTGGCTCGGGGAACAAAACCTATTTTGGGTCCATGGCCAGGAAACTCCCCAGACCTTAACCCCATTGAAAACGTGTGGTCAATCCTCAAGAGGCGGGTCGACAAACAAAAACCCACAAATTCTGACAAACTCTAATTGATTATTCAAGAATGGGCTGCCGTCTGTCAGGATGTGGCCCAGAAGTTAATTGACAGCATGCCAGGGTGGGTTGCAGAGGTCTTGAAAAATAAGGGTCAACACTGCAAATATTGACTCTTTGCATCAACTTCATGTAATTGTCAATAAAAGCCTTTGACATATATTAAATATTTATAATTATACTTCAGTATTCCGTAATAACATCTGACAAAAAATACCTAAAGACACTGAAGCAGAAAACTTTGTGGAAATGAATATTTGTGTCATTCTAAAAACGTCTGGCCAAAACTGTACTTCCTGCCCTCTTCCTGCAGCTTTAGCTCATCTTGAAATAACAGAAAAATGCTGTGAAAACCAGCGTGCTGCAACCATTCTAAAATGTTTTGAAAAATGGTAGTGCTACAAACGTTCTAAAATGGTGTGAAAACTGGCATGCAGCAAACGTTCTAAAACGGTGTGAAAACCAACATGCTGCACCTTTGGAGATCTGCCCAAGCAAGGCATTTTGCGTCACTGATTTACACCGGAGAACGGAGCTAGTAGGATGCTCCTGGATGATGTGGGGGATGTTCCTGTTCTCAGTCCTACCATCCAGCCATGGAGATATGTCACTTGCCATGGAAGTCGAAGACAGCGTCCTCTGACAGCGTCCTCTCTCCTTGGCAATGTTAAGCCCAGACCAGCGTCCTCTGACAGCGTCCTCTCTCCTTGGAGATGTTAAGCCCGGACCAGCGTCCTCTGACAGCGTCCTCTCTCCTTGGAGATGTTATGCCCGGACCAGCGTCCTCTCTCCTTGGAGATGTTAAGCCCGGACCAGCGTCCTCTCTCCTTGGAGATGTTAAGCCCGGACCAGCGTCCTCTGACAGCGTCCTCTCTCCTTGGAGATGTTATGCCCGGACCAGCGTCCTCTCTCCTTGGAGATGTTAAGCCTGGACCAGCGTCCTCTGGCAACGGGGTTCTCCTTGGAGATGTTAAGCCCGGACCAGCATCCTCTGGAAACGGGGTTCTCCTTGGAGATGTTAAGCCCGGAACCAGCATCCTATGGCAACAGGGTTCTCCTTGGAGATGTTAAGCCCGGACCAGCATCCTCTGGCAACGGGGTTCTCCTTGGAGATGTTAAGCCCGGACCAGCGTCCTATGGCAACAGGGTTCTCCTTGGAGATGTTAAGCCCGGACCAGACACAGACCAGAAAAGGCTTTGCCGCCCTGGACAAAGAGGTTTGGCGCCTTCTTCCCTGGGGGGCTTCTGATTCGAGACCGGATCTGGAGGTATCTGCACTTTCATCCCTGTTCTGTCTCCCTCTCCCGTGGCTTCTACCTCTGTTTCAGATCCTCAGAGCTCCCACACTCATCAGACATTCAGGATGCCTGAGACTCTGGCACATTCATCCTCCACAATGGATACTACAGCTGGCTCGGGCACCACCGCCCTTCAGTCCTCGAGGGGTTTGTGAAACCACACGATGCTAAAGTATGGCAGAACTTCCTCAGCCATTGCACCAGCTGTCATCATCAGAAGCGCTATTGTAAGAAGCATCTTGGTTCCTGAGGCAAAAAACCTGTGCTATCCTGGAGCACGAGTTCAGGACATTACAAGGCTGCTTCCCTCCGATCCATGACAAATACCAGGAGCCGATGCTATCGTAGTCCATGTGGTGTCTAACAACATCAGTAGGGCTAGCTCAGAACCTCAGAAAAAATATCTTTAGGAACTAGTTCTAGCACTGAAAGAAGTTGCAAATAATTTCAGGTCTGGTACCATCATTGGGCCGTGGGTGTGGAAGATTCAGCAGGCTACTGGCATTAATCCATGGCTAAATAGTTGCGGTAGCTCTGTTGGAATCACTTTTGAAGATAACTTTGACACCTTCTGGAAACAGATGCTCTACAGGAATGACGGAGTCCATCCAAATCATCTTGGCTCCTGGACTCTGTCACTGAAATTCAAGGCTGAAATGAGACAACAATTTTTCATCTACCCAAGACCAGCACAGTTATTCCCTATGGTGTCGATGAGTGGTCATAATGCTGCAGCAAATGACCATTATCTCATGGGTGTGGCAGACACAATGTAAGTAACTTAATTTATTTCCCCCGAACTGCCCTAAACACCTCTGTCGATTCTATAGCTATTGTATGCTTTAATCAATGCCTATGAACCAGAATTATACTGATAGCACTGAGACGGTGTGCCCTAGAAGGAAGTTCACTGTGTGTAGCTCACCCTGCACTATCAGCTCCAATATAAATAAGATGACAGTCTACTTCTGATAAGCTTCCAAGTAAAGCATTAAAAACAGTCAAACATCCCAGAAAGGTGCTACAAAATTGCCCATATCAACATGTATAGTCTAAGAAGCAAGGTTCATGAAGAAGATAAATTGCTAGTAACAGATGACATTTATATTCTCACTATCTTTGAAACTCACTGAGATAACAACTTTGATGACACAGTGGTAGTAATACATGGTTATAACATCTACAGAAAATACAGAAATGCCAATGGGGGCGTTGTTGCGGTCTACATTCAGAACCACATTCCAGTGAAGCTCAGAGACTAACTCATGTTAAATACTGTTGAGGTAATGTGGCTACAGGTTCATCTGCCTCACCTGAAGCCCATTCTTTTGGGCAGCTGCTATAGATCAACAAGTGCTAACGGTCAGTATCTGGATAATATGTGCAAAATACTTGATAATGTATGTGATATCTACATTCTGGTTGATTTCAATATTACTGGCTTTCATCAAGCCACTCAATAAAAAGCTCAAAAGTGTAACCGGTGCCTACAACCTGGTTCAGGTTATCAGTCACGCTACCAAGGTACAGCACAGGAATGAAATCATCAATATGTGCAAATTCTGCAGATGTTTGCTTTAAAGACTGTCCAAATCCATAGGATGTAATGATCACAATATAGTAGCCATATATTGGAAAACCAAAGTTCCAAAGGCTGGGCCTAATATAGTGTATAAGAGGTAATACAATACGTTTTGTAGTGATTCATATGTGGATGATGTAAAGAATATTTGTGTTTCAACAGTGATGACAGAAGTGTCAGTTGCGGATGTCATAAGGTGAACGCACCAATTTGTAAGTCGCTCTGGATAAGAGCGTCTGCTAAATGAATTAAATGTAAATGTAATGCAGAGGTGAGGATGGAGTCAAGTGCAGGACACAGAACTGAGTAAAATAACTTACTTTACTCTGAAAAATAAAGAGCCAACTAATCCACGCAGGGATAACAAACCCGAACACAAAACCTTAACACAAAACCAGGAACAATCACGCACAAAACATAATGATAGCCAGAGGGTTAAATATGGAAATATTAATAACGTAATGGGAACCAGGTGTGAACAATCAAGACAAAACAAATGGAAAAAGAAACGTGGATCAGTGGCAGCTAGAAAGCCGGTGACGACGACCGCCAAACGCCGCCCAAACAAGGAGAGGGAACAACTTCGGCGGAAGTCGTGACAAGTGAACAAATTTTCCATAGTCACAGTCTACAATAATTTTCAATGCAAAGTTCATGCCAAAACTAGTAGGAGAAAATGTTGAGACACAATGTGGTTGTGTTTCAATTGCACTTGACACATTTATAAAAGTGCTTATTCCAGTTACTAATAAACATGTACCCATTAAAACAATGACTGTAAAAATGGTTAAATCCCCTTGGATTCATGAGGATCTGAAAAATAGTATGGTTGAGAGGGATGAGGCAGAAGGTATCGAAAATATATCTGGATGCACAACCGATTGGAAAACATACTACAAATTGATCTGTCAAGTGACTAACCTAAATAAAAAGAAGAAGAAACTATATAATGAAACAAAGATAAATTATATAAAGAACAATATAATATTTTTTGGAGCACCTTAAATTATGGCCAAAAATGCAAACTCAGCTCCATCATTCAATTAATCAATGGTTATTCATCACAAAACCAACTATTTTAATGATTTTTTAATTGGCAAGATTAGAACATTACAGTGGTTGCTCTACTAAAAGGTTTGTGAATATGCTGCGGTACTTAGAGGTAATTTGTGGTTTAGTACGGTACCCTGCGTCACCACTTCATTGCTCCAGACCACCACAAAGGGGAGTGAGAGCACTGATTTTGCTTTTGGGTCCTACTGTAACTCTAAATGACAATCAATGAAACCTAAATAGAAACTGATAATTGTTCACGACTACAGTATTACTTACTAAAACTGTCGTTACACTAGGGTTTTTATTGTTTTATTTTGTTAGGATTATTTTGCTCTTACTGTAGAACTGTAGCCCACTCCCGACCAATCACGCTGTACAGCTCCTGAGTGGCGCAACCCCAAGTCCAGAACAGACTATTGCAGGCGCACAGTACTACATAGAGCCATGACTACATGGAAATCTATTCCACAGTACTACATAGAGCCATGACTACATGGACATCTATTCCACAGTACTACATAGAGCCATGACTACATGGACATCTATTCCACAGTACTACATAGAGCCATGACTACATGGACATCTATTCCACAGTACTACATAGAGCCATGACTACATGGACATCTATTCCACAGTACAACATAGAGCCATGACTACATGGAACTCTATTCCACAGTACGACATAGAGCCATGACTACATGGAAATCTATTCCACAGTACTACATAGAGCCATGACTACATGGAACTCTATTCCACAGTACGACATAGAGCCATGACTACATGGAAATCTATTCCACAGTACTACATAGAGCCATGACTACATGGAAATCTATTCCACATCAGGTAACTGATGCAAGCAGTGGAATCAGATAAAAAAAAATATAAAAATGCACCTTATGGAACAGTGGAGACTGTGAAGAGACACACACACAGGTACAGACAAACACACTCTACACACACACATTGTTATACTATTGTATATATATGTTTTATTGTAGATATCAAGTGCTGTAATAACGTTACATACATTTACATTTACATTTAAGTCATTTAGCAGACGCTCTTATCCAGAGCGACTTACAAATTGGTGCATTCACCTTATGACATCCAGTGGAACAGCCACTTTACAATAGTGCATCTAAATCTTTTAAGGGGGGGTGAGAAGGATTACTTGATCCTATCCTAGGTATTCCTTAAAGAGGTGGGGTTTCAGGTGTCTCCGGAAGGTGGTGATTGACTCCGCTGTCCTGGCGTTGTGAGGGCGTTTGTTCCACCATTGGGAGGCCAGAGCAGCGAACAGTTTTGACTGGGCTGAGCGGGAACTGTACTTCCTCAGTGGTAGGGAGGCGAGCAGGCCAGAGGTGGATGAACGCAGTGCCCTTGTTTGGGTGTAGGGCCTGATCAGAGCCTGGAGGTACTGAGGTGCCGTTCCCCTCACAGCTCCGTAGGCAAGCACCATGGTCTTGTAGCGGATGCGAGCTTCAACTGGAAGCCAGTGGAGAGAGCGGAGGAGCGGGGTGACGTGAGAGAACTTGGGAAGGTTGAACACCAGACGGGCTGCGGTGTTCTGGATGAGTTGTAGGGGTTTAATGGCACAGGCAGGGAGCCCAGCCAACAGCGAGTTGCAGTAATCCAGACGGGAGATGACAAGTGCCTGGATTAGGACCTGCGCCGCTTCCTGTGTAAGGCATGGGTCGTACTCTGCGGATGTTGTAGAGCATGAACCTACAGGAACGGGCCACCGCCTTGATGTTAGTTGAGAACGACAGGGTGTTGTCCAGGATCACGCCAAGGTTCTTAGCGCTCTGGGAGGAGGACACAATGGAGTTGTCAACCGTGATGGCGAGATCATGGAACGGGCAGTCCTTCTCCGGGAGGAAGAGCAGCTCCGTCTTGCCGAGGTTCAGCTTGAGGTGGTGATCCGTCATCCACACTGATATGTCTGCCAGACATGCAGAAATGCGATTCGCCACCTGGTCATCAGAAGGGGGAAAGGAGAAGATTAATTGTGTGTCGTCTGCATAGCAATGATAGGAGAGACCATGTGAGGTTATGACAGAGCCAAGTGACTTGGTGTATAGCGAGAATAGGAGAGGGCCTAGAACAGAGCCCTGGGGGACACCAGTTGTGAGAGCGCGTGGTGAGGAGACAGATTCTCGCCACGCCACCTGGTAGGAGCGACCTGTCGGTAGGACGCAATCCAAGCGTGGGCCGCGCCGGAGATGCCCAACTCGGAGAGGGTGGAGAGGAGGATCTGATGGTTCGCAGTACATGATGTACTGTTTTATATTTTGTTTTATATGTAATGTAAGTGCCATAATGTGTTTGGACCCCAGGAAGAGTAGCTGCTGCCTTGGCAGGAACTAATGGGGATCCCTAATTAATACAAATACTTATACCATGTTAATGATATCTGAAGAAGACAGGCCACTTCTCATAGCCTGGATCCTCTCTAGGTTTCTTCCTATGTTTTGGCCATTCTAGGGAGTTTTTCCTAGCCACTGTGCTTATAAACCTGCATTGTTTGCTGTTTGGGGTTTTAGGCTGGGTTTCTGTACAGCATTTTGAGATATCAGCTGATGTATCAGGGCTACATAAATACATTTGATTTGATTTGATTTGAGTGAGAATGGCAAACAAAATCAATTGGGGCCCCCAGGACGTCAGGGCCCCTGGACACGTGCCATGCATGCCTGGCCGGTATTTGGCCATGATTGCTAGTTTATATAGTTGGCTAGACTAATTACCAATCTAAGAATTGTTAGCTGACATGGCTAATTGAGTGACTGTCAGTGACTGACATAAAAAGAGAAAAAACTTTGATGCACAATGAAATTTCACCTGGTGTGTTCTGCTATTCTTACTCTCAATAGTAGGTTGAGACCCCTACTTAGACTGGGTCCCTAAGCAACCGCTTATGTTGCTTGTGCCTGGAACTGCCCTTGATGGGTAGCAAAATAGCTAGCTAGCTATCTGATTGGCTAGTGAGCTAGCTGCTTGGCTGAACACAGAGCGTTAGCAAACTGTTCTCTGATTGGCTAGCGAGCTATCTGCTTTGCTGAACACAGAGCGTTAGCAATCTGTTCTCTGATTGGCTAGCGAACTATCTGCTTGGCTGAACACAGAGCGTTAGCAAACTGTTCTCTGATTGGCTAGCGAGCTATCTGCTTGGCTGAACACAGAGCGTTAGCAAACTGTTCTCTGATTGGCTAGCGAGCTATCTGCTTGGCTGAACACAGAGTGTTAGCAAACTGTTCTCTGATTGGCTAAATGGATGAGTGTCAACGCAATACTTTATCTCCAGAAAAGAAAAAATCATGGCATTTTCTGTCTTCTAACTCAACACTGGCAGCAAGATGTAGACCTCAATACATTCAATCACAAATAGTTTACATTACACCTTAAAATAACAAGCCACAACTTTAAGGCAGGATATGGATTGATTCAAAACTCCCATCATCAGAGAGCATCAGCTGTTATAAAGCCAAGTAATACAGTAACCTCCTAACATACTTTACTCAGCTTCAGCCAGCACCTTTGCGGCTCACTGAATCAAACAATTAAGAAAGTTAGTATTTTAGCATCCAGCGGGTGAATCTATTTTAATCTTATTAACATCATTCTGCAAACAAGAGAGACAGTGGTCCAAATCATTTACTTGTTTTACATCACACGACAACTATAACGATGGCGACCCACTCAAGACAACAGCAGAAAGACAACGTGGTAACCATATGTCTCGGTAAACCCATTGAGAGCAGCGGCCTGCGAAGCAAAACAATGTTTTCATTTGAATTATAACGATTTTAATTTTCATTATTTAATATATATATATATATTTTTTTTTTTTGTAAAATGTTTAAGTAAATTCTTAATTTGAATGACAGCATGAAGCATAGTTTTGTGTTTCTTGAGCCGTTTGAAGAAAATACTTGTTTCTTCTTCTTGTGCAATGTTAGAAAAGCCTTCTTTTTATAAACAATGCTGGTGTACACAGATGGATCACTGTCAGGAGGCTTCAAACACGACAGCCACATTTGACAGAACATAATTTATTTAGTTTTAAAGTCTACTTTCTCTACTCTCAATTACACATGATATGCTGTTCTGATATGCTGTCCTGATGTTCTGATATTACTGTTAAGACATGTTGGTTATGACATGTTATGATATACTGTTATGATATACTGTTATGATATACCGTTATGCTGTTATGATATACTGTTATGATATACTGTTATGATATGCTGTTATGATATACCGTTATGCTGTTATGATATACCGTTATGATATACTGTTATGATATACCGTTATGATATACTGTTATGATATACCGTTATGATATACTGTTATGATATGCTGTTATGATATACTTTTATGATATACTGTTATGATATACCGTTATGCTGTTATGATATACCGTTATGATACACTGTTATGATATACCGTTATGATATACTGTTATGATATACTGTTATGCTGTTATGATATACTGTTATGATATACTGTTATGACATACTGTTATGATATACCGTTATGCTGTTATGATATACCGTTATGATATACTGTTATGATATACTGTTATGATATACTGTTATGCTGTTATGATATACTGTTATGATATACCGTTATGCTGTTATGATATACCGTTATGATATACTGTTATGATATACCGTTATGATATACTGTTATGATATACTGTTATGATATACTGTTATGATATACTGTTATGCTGTTATGATATACTGTTATGATATACTGTTATGATATGCTGTTATGATATACTGTTATGATATACTGTTATGATATACTGTTATGATATACCGTTATGCTGTTATGATATACTGTTATGATATACTGTTATGATATACCGTTATGCTGTTATGATATACCGTTATGCTGTTATGATATACTGTTATGATATGCTGTTATGATATACTGTTATGATATACTGTTATGATATACTGTTATGATATACCGTTATGCTGTTATGATATACTGTTATGATATACTGTTATGATATACCGTTATGCTGTTATGATATACCGTTATGCTGTTATGATATACTGTTATGATATACTGTTATGATATACTGTTATGCTGTTATGATATACTGTTATGATATACTGTTATGATATACTGTTATGCTGTTATGATATACTGTTATGATATACTGTTATGACATACTGTTATGATATACCGTTATGCTGTTATGATATACTGTTATGCTGTTATGATATACTGTTATGCTGTTATGATATACTGTTATGATATACTGTTATGATATACTGTTATGATATACTGTTATGCTGTTATGATATACTGTTATGATATACTGTTATGCTGTTATGACATACTGTTATGATATACTGTTATGCTGTTATGATATACTGTTATGACATACTGTTATGCTGTTATGATATACTGTTATGATATACTGTTATGATATACTGTTCTGCTGTTATGATATACTGTTATGATATGCTGTTATGATATACTGTTATGATATACTGTTATGCTGTTATGATATACTGTTATGATATGCTGTTATGATATACTGTTATGATATGCTGTTATGCTGTTATGATATACTGTTATGATATGCTGTTATGCTGTTATGATATACTGTTATGATATGCTGTTATGCTGTTATGATATACTGTTATGATATGCTGTTATGCTGTTATGATATACTGTTATGATATGCTGTTATGATATACTGTTATGATATACTGTTATGCTGTTATGATATACTGTTATGATATGCTGTTATGATATACTGTTATGATATGCTGTTATGATATACTGTTATGATATACTGTTATGCTGTTATGATATACTGTTATGACATACTGTTATGATATACCGTTATGCTGTTATGATATACTGTTATGATATACTGTTATGATATACTGTTATGTTATGCTGTTATGATATACCGTTATGCTGTTATGATATACTGTTATGATATACTGTTATGATATGCTGTTATGATATACCGTTATGCTGTTATGATATACTGTTATGATATACTGTTATGATATACCGTTATGCTGTTATGATATACTGTTATGATATACTGTTATGACATACTGTTATGATATACCGTTATGCTGTTATGATATACCGTTATGATATACTGTTATGATATACTGTTATGTTATGCTGTTATGATATACCGTTATGCTGTTATGATATACTGTTATGATATACTGTTATGATATGCTGTTATGATATACCGTTATGCTGTTATGATATACTGTTATGATATACTGTTATGATATACCGTTATGCTGTTATGATATACTGTTATGATATACTATTATGATATACTGTTATGATATACTGTTATGATATACCGTTATGCTGTTATGATATACTGTTATGATATACTGTTATGATATACTGTTATGATATACTGTTATGATATACCGTTATGCTGTTATGATATACTGTTATGATATACTGTTATGATATACCGTTATGCTGTTATGATATACCGTTATGCTGTTATGATATACTGTTATGATATACTGTTATGATATACCGTTATGCTGTTATGATATACCGTTATCATATACTGTTATGATATACTGTTATGATATGCTGTTATGATATACTGTTATGATATACTGTTATGATATACTGTTATGATATACTGTTATGATATACTGTTATGATATACCGTTATGCTGTTATGATATACCGTTATCATATACTGTTATGATATACTGTTATGATATGCTGTTATGATATACTGTTATGATATACTGTTATGATATACTGTTATGATATACCGTTATGATATACTGTTATGATATACTGTTATGATATACCGTTATGCTGTTATGATATACCGTTATGCTGTTATGATATACTGTTATGATATACTGTTATGATATACTGTTATGCTGTTATGATATACCGTTATGCTGTTATGATATACCGTTATGATATACTGTTATGATATACCGTTATGATATACCGTTATGATATACTGTTATGATATACTGTTATGATATACCGTTATGATATTCTGTTATGATATACTGTTATGATATACTGTTATGATATAATGTTATGATATACTGTTATGATATACTGTTATGCTGTTATGATATACCGTTATGCTGTTATGATATACTGTTATGATATACCGTTATGCTGTTATGATATACTGTTATGATATACCGTTATGCTGTTATGATATACTGTTATGATATACCGTTATGATATACCGTTATGATATACCGTTATGATATACTGTTATGATATACTGTTATGATATACCGTTATGCTGTTATGATATACCGTTATGATATACTGTTATGATATACCGTTATGCTGTTATGATATACCGTTATGCTGTTATGATATACCGTTATGCTGTTATGATATACTGTTATGATATACTGTTATGATATAATGTTATGATATACCGTTATGCTGTTATGATATACCGTTATGCTGTTATGATATACTGTTATGATATACTGTTATGATATACTGTTATGCTGTTATGATATACTGTTATGATATACTGTTATGATATACCGTTATGCTGTTATGATATACTGTTATGATATACTGTTATGATATAATGTTATGATATACTGTTATGATATACCGTTATGCTGTTATGATATACTATTATGATATACTGTTATGATATACCGTTATGCTGTTATGATATACTGTTATGATATACTGTTATGATATACCGTTATGCTGTTATGATATACTGTTATGCTGTTATGATATACCGTTATGATATACTGTTATGATATACTGTTATGATATACCGTTATGCTGTTATGATATACCGTTATGCTGTTATGATATACCGTTATGCTGTTATGATATACTGTTATGCTGTTATGATATACCGTTATGATATACTGTTATGATATACCATTATGCTGTTATGATATACCGTTATGATATACTGTTATGATATACCGTTATGCTGTTATGATATACCGTTATGCTGTTATGATATACCGTTATGCTGTTATGATATACCGTTATGCTGTTATGATATACCGTTATGATATACTGTTATGATATACCGTTATGCTGTTATGATATACCGTTATGATATACTGTTATGATATACCGTTATGCTGTTATGATATACCGTTATGATATACTGTTATGATATACCGTTATGCTGTTATGATATACCGTTATGATATACTGTTATGATATACTGTTATGATATACTGTTATGCTGTTATGATATACTGTTATGATATACTGTTATGATATACCGTTATGCTGTTATGATATACCGTTATGCTGTTATGATATACCGTTATGCTGTTATGATATACCGTTATGCTGTTATGATATACTGTTATGCTGTTATGATATACCGTTATGCTGTTATGATATACCGTTATGCTGTTATGCTGTTATGATATACTGTTATGATATAATGTTATGATATGCTGTTATGATATACTGTTATGATATGCTGATATGCTGTTATGATATACCGTTATGATATACTGTTATGATATACCGTTATGATATACTGTTATGATATACTGTTATGATATACTGTTATGATATAATGTTATGATATACCGTTATGCTGTTATGATATACCGTTATGATATACTGTTATGATATACCGTTATGCTGTTATGATATACCGTTATGCTGTTATGATATACCGTTATGCTGTTATGATATACCGTTATGCTGTTATGATATACTGTTATGCTGTTATGATATACCGTTATGCTGTTATGATATACCGTTATGCTGTTATGCTGTTATGATATTCTGTTATGATATACTGTTATGATATACTGTTATGATATAATGTTATGATATACTGTTATGATATACTGTTATGCTGTTATGATATACCGTTATGCTGTTATGATATACTGTTATGATATACTGTTATGATATACTGTTATGATATACTGTTATGATATACTGTTATGCTGTTATGATATACCGTTATGCTGTTATGATATACTGTTATGATATACCGTTATGATATACAGTTATGATATACTGTTATGATATGCTGTTATGATATGCTGTTATGATATACTGTTATGATATACTGTTATGATATGCTGTTATGATATACTGTTATGATATGCTGATATGCTGTTATGATATACTGTTATGATATACTGTTATGATATACTGTTATGATATACTGTTATGATATACCGTTATGATATGCTCTGTGTATTTGTGCTTGAGAACCCATGTAACCGTGGTTACAACAAACAAATTGTGATACAACTATCAATCTTCATTACACGTTTACAAATCCTTTTCTGGATTACAACTGATACATGGACTCCTACAATAAGTGGTTCTATCGTTTATCTACAGACAGGTGGTGTCCCAAACGGCCACAGCTTCCAGGTGTAGTTAAATACTTCTGACCAGGAGAGTTCTAAAGTAGTGCACTATTTAGGGAATAGGGTGTAATTTTGGTGTGCAGGAGTCATGTCTTAAACACTAATCGACAAAATGACTGGCCACGACTGAGAAACACAGATGAATATCACATTACAAGACAACAGTAAGACAACAGTCACACAGCGGTTTTCTAGTGACACTCGTGGGATAATTGAAACTCAACAGAAGATAATGAATACAGATCTCACAGCTTCTTTACCAAACTGCCTTTTGCATCATTAGTTCCATTCAGACAGTGTAAAGTTCACAAAGAAACACTGACGTTTCAATCAAATCACATAGAAGGTAAATCAACAGGGCTGCTTCGGTCTCTTTGTGTTGTGGCTCCTCTTCTAGGAGGTTGGGTTCATTAAAGCAGTTAGACTTCAGTTGAATGCTTAGCTGACTTTGAGCCAACGAGATTCAAAAAGGCCCTCTTCTGAGTCTGATTCACTCACAGTGAGTCTCTCTCTCAAAGTCCAATTAACATGGTGAAATGCATCATATATCATAGTGGTAAGATAACAAACATTAGGCTTTACAACAAAATACCAAAATATATGCTTATTTAAAAACATTTTCATAATAACTATGAAGTTTTATTCTCAAGCTTTCTTTTCATTTACGTCACTCAACGTTTACCATTATATGAAATAACAATATTATGCATAGATTGTTGGAAAGATGGATTCAACCAGTCCCTTTCACTCTTTGCCTGTGCAGTTATGTTCACGCCTCGCTTTAACTAACCAAACACGTTTCATCTACCACAGAAATCAACCACGAAAAAAAATGGATCTAATTTTGATGATGATCTTCACATTTCAGTTTGAGAGAATTTTGTTTGAGACAAAACTCAGTGAGGCCTGAATATATTCTGTCCCTTCTAAGGTTAAATATGTATTTATTTTTGTCCGGGCCTCAACAAAACAATTTATAAGATTGTCATTAATTTCCAACAGGTGCATTTCCTAACATTCGCTATTTCTGACAGTGCAGAACTTAGTTTATATCTTTACGGGCCCCTGGGCCGACCGACATATTAAAACAACACTTAATTCATCAGAAAAGTGATTATGTTATGTTATGATACAATTAAGCACATTTTAATTGATGTAGCAGACTTGTAGTCAGCATGATTCATAGCTAGCTCTCTTGCTGCTTGCACTTGGAGAATGTTGAAAGGTAGGCTGTCCTGTACTGGAGTGGCTGGGTGGCTGTGCTTTAGCTTCTATGGTGTGTGTCCCAAAATGGTACCCTATTCCCTACATAGTGCACTACTTTTGACCATAGTCCAATGGGTATTAGTCAACAGTAGTGCACTATAAAGGGAATAGGGTTCCATTTGGGACTCGGTTATTCGGAACAAAAGGCCCTGAGGGTAGTGGCCTGTGGTGACCTGTACAGACTGATTCCTTGGGCCACAAAGGTGTGACTAAAGGTTTGTGGCTTTGGTGGAGGTTCCTTAGGACATGGAAAGGTGACAGTGAGAGTGTAAACAGTGGCCATAGACACACACAGGTACAAGGACATAACGACAACAACAACAACGAACTAGCAGAAATAAGACGTCTTGCACATTATACAGTATATACTATCTTGTGCCTCTCTGACAATAAGATTGTAGGTGTTGAAACTAGAATCCTTAATTGAAACAATAACAAAGTGACACCCTGCCCCTGTTTTGGCAAACAGTTGAGGAATAGGCCCGGAGAAATTAAGCCACTCTGCACTTCATAAAGACAGAGCTATTGTTGCAAGGACTGCCCATGTATCTATGATAGCCAAAACAGTGCCAAGAAGAAACATGTCACAAGAGTCTATGGAATGGGGACCTTTGACACTGATGAGTATAGTTTTACACAATGTTTTTTTATTTAACTAGGCAAGTCAGTTAAGAACAAATTCTTATTTTCAATGACAGTCTAGGAACAGTGGGTTAACTGCCTAGTTCAGGGGCAGAATGACAGATTTGGACCTTGTCAGCTCAGGGATGTGAACTTGCAACCTTCCGGTTGCTAGCCCAACACTCTAACCACTTGGCTACGCTGCCGCCCCAAGAGGCTACATACTTGTTTACATTTACGTTGTTTACAAACATTGATGTACAACAAACTTATATTTTGTGTTCAGATGGGGTACGACAGTTGAACTAAGCTCATGAGGCATTTATAAGTTATATTCTTCAAGAATCAATGGGTATATATTATTAATTTGTAAGTCTAAAAATGAATGAATGAAAAATGAATGTACTAGCAAAGGACTGTAGCTTTTAGTCTTGAGCCTCGGTCTTTCTACATTCTGTCCAAGACATTTATATGTGAGAAATCTGTACGTTTTTAACAGCAAAACCTCTTAATATTTGCTTTTCTTCCTCTGCTTAGGAAATAGACAATACGTACACTTTAACCTAAGCAATATTTGTATCGTATTAAAAAAAAATTACACAGCAATTACACAACATGTTTTTTACAAAGCGTTACTGCATAATGTACATTACACAGCATGTTTTTTTACAAAGCTTTACGGCATAATGTACATTACACGGCATGTTTTTTTACAAAGCTTTACGGCATAATGTACATTACACGGCATGTTTTTTTACAAAGCTTTACGGCATAATGTACATTACACAGCATGTTTTTTTACAAAGCTTTACGGCATAATGTACAATACACAGCAAGTTTTTTTACAAAGCTTTACGGAATAATGTACATTACACGGCATGTTTTTTACAAAGCTTTACGGCACAATGTACATTACACAGCATGTTTTTTTACAAAACTTTACGGCATAATATACATTACACAGCATGTTTTTTACAAAGCTTTACGGCATAATGTACATTACACGGCATGTTTTTTTACAAAGCCTTACTGCATAATGTACATTACACAGCATGTTTTTTTACAAAGCTTTACTGCATAATGTACATTACACAGAATGTTTTTTACAAAGCTTTACGGCATAATGTACATTACACAGCATGTTTTTTTACAAAGCTTTACGGCATAATGTACATTACACGGCATGTTTTTTACAAAGCTTTACGGCATAATGTACATTACACGGCATGTTTTTTACAAAGCTTTACTGCATAATGTACATTACACGGCATGTTTTTTACAAAGCTTTACTGCATAATGTACATTACACAGCATGTTTTTTTACAAAGCTTTACGGCATAATGTACATTACACAGCATGTTTTTTTACAAAGCTTTACGGCATAATGTACATTACACAGCATGTTTTTTTACAAAGCTTTACGGCATAATGTACATTACACAGCATGTTTTTTACAAAGCTTTACGGCATAATGTACATTACACAGCATGTTTTTTTACAAAGCTTTACGGCATAATGTACATTACACAGCATGTTTTTACAAAGTCCTTTTTTAACATGCCGTATTATTTCCATTTTATTCAGCAAACTATTTATCTAAAATTCTTTGTCTGAGGAATCAGAAGTTGGGTCTTCATGATAGTTGTTTTAATTATTTAGCAAGTTACCTTGGGCCATTTCTTTACTTGGCGAGAACTGTGTGCTTTTCACACCCTACAGAACAACCACCTGCACCCATCAGGTCATCACATTTAGATGTCAGGTTGCAGAGCTCCACTCATGCAGAATGCATTATATAATTCAACAGGATCAGAATAGGCTCTATAGGCAATTTTCTTGGCATCTGGCGTCAGACATAGTAGTGCCCATAGGAAAGTAACCTTGAGCCAAGCATCACGTCTACCTGGAAGCTAGCCCAAGGTGTATGAATGCGTAAGTACTGCACTGACCCCAAATAATGCTGATGTTCTTTATTTGGGAACTTTAACTGTCCTCCACTGACCTGCCTGGGTTCGACACCAGGGGTGGAGACAGGACCATCCAGGGCTGCCTGTCCTCCACTGACTTGCCTGGGTTCGACACCAGGGGTGGAGACAGGACCATCCAGGCCTGCCTGTCCTCCACTGACCTGTTTGGGGACGACACCAGGGGTGGAGACAGGACCATCCAGGGCTGCCTGTCCTCCACTGACCTGTCTGGGGACGACACCAGGGGTGGAGACAGGACCATCCAGGGCTGCCTGTCCCTGGTAAACAATTCAGTAAGATTTTGTCTTCACTATTACAATCATAGGGTGTATTTCACTGTTTGTCCCTCAATGTAGCAAGGACATGTATGTAAAAGTATATACTTGTCTTTAGTTTTTGAGTATTCAATGAAGACCAGACTCAAATGCTGTGGCTGTGCAAACACACATACAGCTTACAGAAATTCAGTAACGAAGTTCAGGTTGTCACTGGATATGCTGAACACGAACACAATGGGCCTTTAACTCAATCAAACTTCAGTCAAATGTATATATAAAGCACTTTTTACAGCAGTAGATGTCACAAAGTGCTATACAGAAACCCAGCCTAAAACACCAAACATCAAGTAATGCAGATGTAGATGCACAGTGGCTAGGAAAAACTCCCTAGAAAGGCGGGGAACCTAGGAAGACACCTAGAGAGGAACCAGGCTCTGAGGAGTGGCCATTCCTCTTCTGGCTGTGCCGGGTGGATTTTAAGAGTATGTGCCTATTAAGGCCAGATTGTTCTTCAAGATATTCAAAGGTTCATAGATGACCAGCAGGGTCAAATAATAATCACAATGGTTTCAGAGGGTGCATCTTTATGTCTCAGGTGTCCATAACCCCCTAGAGCAGAGGTGGGCAATTCCAGTCCTCGATGGCCTGATTGGTGTCACCGTTTTGCCCCATCCCCCATCTAACACACCTGACTCCAATAATCACCCAAATCACGATCTTCAGTTTAGAATGCAAATGTGATAAATCAGCTGCGTTTGTTAGGGATGGAGAAGAAGTGTGACACCAATCAGACCCTGGAGGACTGGAGTTGCCCACCCCTGCCCTAGAGTCTAAGATTGGGAGGGGGTTTCTACTAAGCTAACATATGGAATTGTTTTGAGATGATCATACAAAGGATCATTTAGCTATTTGTTTTGAAATTTTAGGACCTCTTTGGTTATAAAAAAATATATCTAAAAATATTTGATTAAACATTCAATTTGGCCTTACTGCTATTAACCCATAAGAAAAGCATTGAATAACAGATTTATACATGGAAAAAACATGATCTGTAGGAAGTTTGTTTTGAAGTGTCTGCCCTATATCTGAGATATAAGAAAGATCAGGAAATTAATGTATTTTTGAAACACATATTTCACCCCTTTCTTTAGACACTAGACTACCTCCATATATACAGGACTTCATTATTTGAAGGACCTTACAGAACACCATGGGTCTCTACATCATCCGTATAGCTCAGGTGTCCTTAAAGAACACCACGGGTGTCTACCTCATCTGTATACCTCAGGTGTCCTTACAGAACACCACGGGTCTCTACCTCATCCTTATACCTCGGGTGTCTTTAAAGAACACCATGGGTCTCTACCTCCTCCGTATATCTCAGGTGTCCTTAAAGAACACCACGGGTGTCTACCTCATCTGTATACCTCAGGTGTCCTTACAGAACACCATGGGTCTCTCCCTCATCCTTGTCTCTCAGGTGTCATTAATGAAACTCATGAATGCTAGGTGCTGTAATTAGATAGAATCTGTTGGATTTCTGCCAGGTCTTAAGACAAATCCCACCGGGATTGGCTCAGCTTTCATGCAACGTTTCAGCTTTTCTTCCACTGTTTCCAAGAGGATTACATGGGCAAGTCATTTATGTCACATACATGCATTTCTGGCGTAAAGGTGACTTTTCCAAAGTTTGTTTCCTCGAGTAAGCACGATAAAAATAATTCCATTCCACCATCGGTAATAAATTACTACATGCATAGCTTAATTTTTGGGTGCGCATACATTCTCAATATCTTGCACATAAAGTAATATACATAATGTTGACTTCAGCTTTAATCAAGATGCTACTTGTATTACTTATAAAGAAAATCTGCATGAAAAAACAGTATATGACTGCATTTCGGAAGAGTGGGCACACTGTAAAAGTTTCAGGTGGAGTATGTACAGCTAGAGGTAATAGATCTGGATCTGTGTGCTAGACTGCTACCAGCAACATGACAACCAGCACATCTCCTACTATAATAGATCTGGATCTGTGTGCTAGACTGCTACCAGCAACATGACAACCAGTACATCTCCTACTATAATAGATCTGGATCTGTGTGCTAGACTGCTACCAGCAACATGACAACCAGCACATCTGTGTGCTAGTCTGCTACCAGCAACATGACAACCAGTCCTACTATAATAGATCTTGGGTCTCCTACTATAATAGATCTTGGGTCTGTGTGCTAGACTGCTACCAGCAACATGACAACCAGCACATCTCCTACTATAATAGATCTTGGGTCTGTGTGCTAGTCTGCTACCAGCAAAATGACAACCAGTACATCTGCTACTATAACAGATCTGGATCTGTGTGCTAGACTGCTACCAGCAACATGACAACCAGTACATCTCCTACTATAATAGATCTTGGGTCTGTGTGCTAGTCTGCTACCAGCAACATTACAACCAGTACATCTCCTACTATAACAGATCTGGATCTGTGTGCTAGACTGCTACCAGCAACATGACAACCAGTACATCTCCTACTATAACAGAAAGGTAGTCTCAGACTTATGCTGGATGTCACTGAGAGAGGTTCAACATTGTAACATGACATGGATTGATGTGTGGAATTCTTTAGGCCACTTATTTTCCATTCCAGTGAGTGGCATGGTGAGAGCAAATTAGGTAAGGGCATGCCTCCGGAGGTTAGCTATCTATTTATTTATATTCTCGTTCGTGAGGCAAAAGAATGTGACAGCAGCATTCAATGACCAATCCTGTCTCCCCATCTCATAGAATAAGTCTCTCTGAATGATGGGCGGAACCAAAATGCCAGTTCTGACAGCTATAGTAAATGATCTCTCACATAAAATACGATGAGAAGGAATCAGACAAAATGTATGTATATTTCTATACAATTGCAGTGTAGGACATCTGTACATCAAATAATGTTTACATTAAAGTGTATATTCTGGGATTCAACCAATAACATCAGTCACAGGCTTCATTAATAAGTGCATAGACGACATCCCTACAGTGACCGTACGTATGTACGCCAATCAGAAGCCATGGATTACAGGCAACATCCGCAGTGAGATAATGGCAAAAGCTGCCACTTTCAAGGAATGGAACACTAATCTGGACGCTCTTATGAAATCCCACTACGACCTCCAATGAGCCATCAAACAGTCAACAAGTCTGTTTGATGAGGTTAAACACACAAAAACACATCCACACTCAGACACACACATTCGTTTTTTTAGTTGTATTGTTTGTATTGTTTGTAGCTCAGTTGGTAGAGCATGGCGCTTGTAATGCCAGGGTAGTGGGTTTGATCCCCGGGACCACCCGGGACCACCCATACGTAGAATGTATGCACACATGACTGTAAGTCGCTTTGGATAAAAGCGTCTGCTAAATGGCATATATTATTATTTAATTATTTTAGTTGAATTATTCATATATTGTTATATTTAAAATGTGTGTGACTATCATTGTGTCTCAGTGTAACAGTGTTTTGTTACTGGTCATGTTTTGTGCTTTTGTGGACCCCAGGAAGAAAAGCTGCTTCCTCTTTAAAAGCTAATAGGGATCCAAATAAAACAATTAAAAGATCCAACTTCAAAACAGAACTAAGATCGAATCCTACTACGCCAGCTCTGACAGACACTTTGAGTGTGTTTGGTACACATCCGGGGGACAGGACTAAGATCGAATCCTGCTACGCCAGCTCTGACAGACACTTTGAGTGTGTTTGGTACACATCCGGGGGACAGGACTAAGATCGAATCCTACTACGCCAGCTCTGACAGACACTTTGAGTGTGTTTGGTACACATCCGGGGGACAGGACTAAGATCGAATCCTACTACGTCAGCTCTGACAGACACTTTGAGTGTGTTTGGTACACATCCGGGGGACAGGACTAAGATCGAATCCTACTACGCCAGCTCTGACAGACACTTTGAGTGTGTTTGGTACACATCCGGGGGACAGGACTAAGATCGAATCCTACTACGCCAGCTCTGACAGACACTTTGAGTGTGTTTGGTACACATCCGGGGGACAGGACTAAGATCGAATCCTACTACGCCAGCTCTGACAGACACTTTGAGTGTGTTTGGTACACATCCGGGGGACAGGACTAAGATCAAATCCTACTACGCCAGCTCTGACAGACACTTTGAGTGTGTTTGGTACACATCCGGGGGACAGGACTAAGATCGAATCCTACTACGCCAGCTCTGACAGACACTTTGAGTGTGTTTGGTACACATCCGGGGGACAGGACTAAGATCGAATCCTACTACGCCAGCTCTGACAGACACTTTGAGTGTATTTGGTACACATCCGGGGGACAGGACTAAGATCGAATCCTACTACGCCAGCTCTGACAGACACTTTGAGTGTGTTTGGTACACATCCGGGGGACAGGACTAAGATCGAATCCTACTACGCCAGCTCTGACAGACACTTTGAGTGTGTTTGATACACATCCGGGGGACAGGACTAAGATCGAATCCTACTACGCCAGCTCTGACAGACACTTTGAGTGTGTTTGGTACACATCCGGGGGATAGGGAGCCATTCATTATGCTCAACATAGGAATGTCAAGTACAGGAAGCAGCAATACTACTACGCCAGCTCTGACAGACACTTTGAGTGTGTTTGGTACACATCCGGGGGATAGGGAGCCATTCATTATGCTCAACATAGGAATGCCAAGTACAGGAAGCAGCTCTTTCAGAAGTTTAGTTGGAATAGGGTCCAGTAGACAGCTGGAAGGTTTAGAGGACGTGACAATTTTGTTGAGTGTTTCAAGAGGTCCGGATTAAAAATCTTGAGTGTCTCCATTGATCCAGGTTCCTGGCAGTTCTGTGCAGACTCAAGACAACTGAGTTTGGGTAGGTGGAGGGAGTCTGGAAGGGAATCTAGAAATCTTTGTGTTGTCTGACAATTTATAGTGTGAGTTTGATAATCCTTAATTGGGGTCCAAGTGATTTTATTTGTGGTAGTTGTAAACATAATAAGATGGTGGTCTAATAGTCCAGGATTATGAGGAAAAACATTTAGATCCACAATATCTATTCCACGGGACAAAACTAGACCCAGGGTATGATTGTGCCAATGCGTAGACATATTGGACGAAACCAGAATAAGAACCTATCCCTCCTCAACTTAACCAAGACTAAGGAAATGAATGTGGTCCACTATCCCCTCCAGTGCCATTCCGTTCATACTGTTCTAAACCTGTTGATTGTGAAGCATGTGACAACAACAAAAACATATTCTATTTGATTAAATGCAGATTTAGTTTCACTCAACAGACAGTACATTGAGTAGAATATTACATAATTTTTTGAATTAAAAATGTGTACAGTATGTCTAACATAAAGACATGTCTAGTACTGTGTGTTCAGTATCTCCAACATATGGACCTATCTGGTACTGTGTAAGGTACAGTGAATCTGAGAAGTATTCAGACCCCTTGACTTTTTCCACATTTTGTTATGTTACAGCCTTATTCGAAAATTCATTAAATTATTTTCCTCATCAATCTACACACAAAACCAATAACGACAATGCGAAAACAGAAATACTGTATTTACATAAGTATACAGACCCTTTGCTATGAGACTCGAAATTAAACTCCAATGTGTTTCCAATGAACATCCTTGAGATGTTTCTACAGCATGATTGGAGTCCACTTGTGGTAAATTCAATTGATTGGACATGATTTAGAAAGGCACACACCTGTCTATATACAGTAAGTTCCCAGTGTTGACAGTGCATGTCAGAGCAAAAACCAAGCCATGAGGTCGAGGAAATTGTCCGTAGAGCTCCAAGACAGTATTGTGTTGAGGCACAAATCTGGGGAAGGGTACCAAAACATTTCTGAAGCATTGAAGGTCCATAGGAACACAGTGGCCTCCATCATTCTTCAATGGAAAAAGTTTGTAACCACCAAGACTCTTCTTAGAGATGGCTGCCCGGCCAAACTGAGCAATCGGGGAAGAAGAGCCTTGGTCAGGGAGGTAACCAAGAACCCGATGGTCACTCTAACAGAACTCCAGAGTTCTTATGTGGAGATGGGAGAACTTTCCAGAAAGACAACCATCTCTTCAGCACTCCACCAATCAGGCCGTTATTGTTGAGTGGCCTGACGGCTACTCTCTCAGTAAAAGGCACCCGCTTGGAGTTTGCCAAAAGGCACCTAAACAAGATTATCCAGTCTGTTGAAACCAAGATTGAACTTTTTGGCCTGAATGCCAAGCATCACGTCTGGAGGAATCCTGCTACCATCCATATGGGGAAGCATGGTGGTGGCAGCATCAAGCTATGGGATGTTTTTCTTATCAGAAGGTACTGGGAGACTAGTCAGAATCGGGGGAAAGATGAATGGAGCAAATTACAGAGAGGTCCTTGATGAAAACCTGCTCCTGAGCGTTCAGGACCTCACATTGGGGTGGAGGTTCACCTTCCAGCAGGACAATAACCCTAAGCATACAGCCAAGACAATGCAGGAGTGGCTTTGGATGTCCTTGAGTGGCCAAGCCAGAGCCCGGACTTGAATCCATTCGGACATCTCTGGGAAGACCTGAAAATAGCTGTGCAGCGACGCTGGGAGAAGATTTGCAGAGAAGAATGTGAGGAAATCCCCAAATACAGGTGAGCCAATCATGGAGAATGATACCCAAGAAGACTCTAGGCTGTAATTGCTGCCAAAGGTGCTTTAAAAAAAATCTATTTGCTACAATTTCACACAGACAGGCCTGGATGAGATCTTTAAGGTCAGGGCCCTCAGCAAGGTACTTGGAGTCAAACAGACAGGCCTGGATGAGATCTTTAAGGTCAGGGCCCTCAGCAAGGTACTTGGAGTCAAACAGACAGGCCTGGATGAGATCTTTAAGGTCAGGGCCCTCTGCAAGGCTCACAAAATCATTTTAGACCCAAGTCACCCCCTGTACCCGGACTACTCCACTCTTGGCGTGGGTATACAGGGCACCCCTCGGCAGGAAAAACACAACTAGACAATCATTTGTGCTGGGTGTGATATCCCTTCTCAATAGCTTGGGTAAATATTCCTATCCACTTAATAAGGCCAGCAGGACTTTTAGTAGTATGTAACTGTTCTGAAAGTTGTATTGTCAACTTTGTTTTGTATTTTTAAATGCCACTTTAGACATGTACATGACACAGGTTCAGGACCTGTCAGGTACTGTGATCAGTAGGTGCAGGTTCAGGATCTGTCAGGTACTGTGATCAGTAGGTGCAGGTTCAGGACCTGTCAGGTACTGTGATCAGTAGGTGCAGGTTCGGGACCTGTCAGGTACTGTGTGTTCAGTAGGTGCAGCACAAGGACTCAAGCCACAACTACAGTTGAAGTTAGAAGTTTATATACACTTAGGTTGGAGTCATTAAAACTCATTTTTCAACTACTCCACAAATGTCTTGTTAATTAACAAACTATAGTTTTGGCAAGTCGGTTAGGACATCTACTTTGTGCATGACACAAGTAATTTTTCCCCAAAATTTTACAGACAGATTATTTCACTTATAATTCACTGTATCACAAGTCCAGTGGGTCAGAAGTTTACATACACTAAGTTGACTGTGCCTTTAAACAGAAATCCTTAGCACTGTCAAAACAGGATGCAGATCATTTCCCCGGTGATAAACTATAGATGTTTATTAAGATATGATGAACAAACACCACTAGCCTTTATTTTCTTCCCAACACAAAGCGCTGATGCTAGTCTATAAGAAATCTGTCATTCCCAGTGTGTCAGTGTTTTGTAAATTATAGCCTACTTAGCGTTATTAGTTTTTAATCTTTAAAGGCCCAATCCACATTTGAAACAATAACACCCCGCAACTAAAGCTGAGGGCTTGGCCTGGATAAATGTAACCACTCTCAAATTCATAGACAGAGCTGTGGATGCAATGACCGACCATCCATGCTATCAACATTATAGTTCGAACCATGGTTTCAGACTGTACAGTGTTTGTTTTAAATTAGCAATTTTTAAAACATTGGAGTACTAACATGTGGCGGCAGTTGAACTACGCTCATGAGACATATTTAAATATATTCTTAAATTATCAATGGGTATACAGTACATGATTATTTTCCATAAATCCAAAAATGTATTTTGCATTTTCAGATTGCCCCTTTATTGGGTTTTATTTCATTTGCCAAAGATCGTGACGAGATGAGGTCAAATAGAAAGGTGATGGTTCTGGGAGGCTCTAGAATGTTCTGAAACAGAACACTTTTGTTCCCGGAAGTGCATCACAGTTAGAAAAACTACTGCCAATAATCATCCTAAATGGCACCTTATTCCCTATATAGTGCAATACATTTGACCAGGGCCAATAGGGCTCTGGTCTAAAGTAGTCCACTACTGTATAGTGTGAATAGGTTGCCATTTTGGACTCTTTCCATTGTGTTGTCAGTAGACATTTTAGCTTCATGTTTCATAAACCACAGTCTATTATGTTTTGTTTTTGTGATGCATATGCATGCAATTAAGAATTGGCCCTAATTAAGAAACTTTGGTCAAATACATTAGTTTAAAAACAACATGAAGATGTACTTTTCATGATCTTGTTTGTTAAAGGTTTCAGTCAAGTGTTGCTGACTCCATGTCTGTGCTAATTGTAAACATAATTAAAAAGTGACGATGAAGCAAAGACAAACAAGCTGCTCATTTTTAAAGTTTGAATAATATAGCAGTCTCAATGTATCCGATTAAGAACATATCACTGTGTCAAGGGACAGGAAGTGATGCCATTCTAATGACGGTATGATCACACATTTGAAGTTTCCATTGTCCGTTCCTTCACGCACTAAGCAGCCAACCTGGAGAGGTGTAGCCAAGGCAAAGAAAAAAGAGAAAATGTGTGTAAAGAAGAAAGACGAAGTTGGGATCTGTCATCAGTGCAGCAGATGTGTCTCTGGAAGCATGGTGATCGTTCCTCGCTTTTAAAGTGCTTGATCGACCCCTCCATTGTTAGTATGACTTCCTTTTATGTATTTGATGTCTGCTAGTATTTGTGGGTGTCTCTTCTCTCTCTCTCTATGTGTGTGTGTGTGTGTGTGTGTGTGTGTGTGTGTGTGTGTGTGTGTGTGTGTGTGTGTGTGTGTGTGTGTGTGTGTGTGTGTGTGTGTGTGTGTGTGTGTGTGTGTGTGTGTGTGTGTGTGTGTGTGTGTGTGTGTGTGTGTGTGTGTGTGTGTGTGTGTGTGTGTGTGTGTGTGTGTGTGTTATAGTGCCTGTCCCAAATCGCACCCTATTTCCTACATAGTGCACTACTTGTTGACCACAACCAGATGAGCCCTGTTCAACAGTAGTGCACTATATTGAGATTAGGGTACCATTTGGGACAGAGTCATATTTTGTGGCAGAGGTCAGTGTTTTTCACATGTTGCCACTTATGTCAGTACTTAAGTGGATCTGTTCAACTAACTGGTCTTTATTACACATCACTTCTACAAGCTGTCATCGATACATATTCATCAACTCACATGAGCCTATTCATCCACAAGGTTGTTAGAACAGCAAGTAAAGAGGCTGACACTTACTTTGTGTCAGATTGTCCACACTTGACACCAAACTCACTGATTGATGAGGAATATTAGGGCCGTCAGGAAAAAGCAAAGTGGAAGATGAATGAGATTAAAGCTGCGGCTCTCGTCACTTCTAAAGGACCACATTTCTTTATTCATATTTTGTTTAGCCCTTTGACTATTCGTCTCTATTTAAATTACACACGTAAGATTGGATTCGTCATTTCAGTTATTTACCTGCATTCGTCTCTTGGCTCTCATGTGTGCTCTCTATTGGCACATTTATAATGGGTTTGATATCAGGTATCGTCTCTCTTTCCTTGGCTGGACGGGTAAAACATGTTTTATACAGCTACATAGCTAAACTGGGCTATGTGTTATTTTGTTTTTGTTACTGAAAAAAACAGGCCCTGTTTGTCTGCATTGCTAAATGGGTACTCAGAAAGGAAACTGTATAGCCTGGTTGCCAGTCTTTTCAGCTATTATTCCACTGCTTGTACTTCATGTCATGTGCCAAAGATTTGGCATATGAAACATTGTCACATATATGGAGTTCAAGGAGTGGAATATTGGCACATGACTTGGAGTTAAAGGAGTGGAATTATAGGTACAGAGGGTAGTGTGTATGGCCCAGTACATCACTGGGGACGAAGTCCCTGCCATCCAGGACCTCTATACCAGGTGGTGTCAGAGGAAGGACCGAAAAATTGTCAAAGACTCTGCTACCGCACGACAAACGGTGACGGAGCATGTTATTACCTCGTACCCCTGCACATTGACTTGGTACTCATACCCCGTGTACTGTATATAGCCATGTTATTACCTTGTACCCCTTCACATTGACTTGGTACTCATACCCCGTGTACTGTATATAGCCATGTTATTACCTTGTACCCCTTCACATTGACTTGGTACTGGTACACCCAGTATATAGCCATGTTATTACCTTGTACCCCTTCACATTGACTTGGTACTGGTACACCCAGTATATAGCCATGTTATTACCTTGTACCCCTTCACATTGACTTGGTGCTGGTACTCCCTGTATATAGCCATGTTATTACCTTGTACCCCTTCACATTGACTTGGTGCTGGTACTCCCTGTATATAGCCATGTTATTACCTCGTACCCCTTCACATTGACTTGGTACTGGTACACCCAGTATATAGCCATGTTATTACCTTGTACCCCTTCACATTGACTTGGTGCTGGTACTCCCTGTATATAGCCATGTTATTACCTTGTACCCCTTCACATTGACTTGGTACTGGTACTCTCTGTATATAGCCATGTTATTACCTTGTACCCCTTCACATTGACTTGGTACTGGTACTCCCTGTATATAGCCATGTTATTACCTTGTACCCCTTCACATTGACTTGGTGCTGGTACTCCCTGTATATAGCCATGTTATTACCTTGTACCCCTGCACATTGACTTGGTACTGGTACTCCCTGTACATAGCCATGTTATTACCTCGTTCCCCTGCACATTGACTTGGTACTCGTACCCGGTGTACTGCATATAGCCATGTTATTACCTCGTACCCCTGCACATTGACTTGGTACTGGTACTCCCTGTATATAGCTATGTTATTACCTCGTACCCCTGCACATTGACTTGGTACTGGTACTCCCTGTATATAGCCATGTTATTACCTGGTTCCCCTGCACATTGACCTGGTACTGGTACCCCGTGTACTGTATATAGCCATGTTATTACCTCGTACCCCTTCACATTGACTTGGATACTGGTACCCCCACCGTGTACTGTATATAGCCATGTTATTACCTCGTACCCCTTCACATTGACTTGGTACTGGTACCCCCCTTGTGTACTGTATATAGCCATGTTATTACCTCGTACCCCTGCACACTTGACTTGGTACTCATACACATTGACTTGGTACTGTACTCCTGTATATAGCCATGTTATTACCTCGTACCCCTGCACATTGACTTGGTACTGGTACCCCTGTATATAGCCTGTTATTATAGTACCCCCATGTTATTACCTGTATATAGCCCCCTGCACTGGTTGACTTGTACCCCTGCACATTGACTTACTAGCCATGTTATTACCCCTTCACATTGACCGTGTACTGTATATAGCCATGTTATTACCTCGTACCCCTGCACATTGACTTGGTACTAGCCATGTACCCATTTGACTTGGTACTGTATATAGCCATGTTATTACCTCGTACCCCTGCACATTGACTTGGTACTCGTACACCGTGTACTGTATATAGCCATGTTATTACCTCGTACCCCTGCACATTGACTTGGTACTGGTACCCCTGTATGTACTGTATATAGCCATGTTATTACCTCGTTATTACCCCTGCACATTGACTTGGTACTGGTACCCCGTATATAGCCATGTTATATAGCCATTGACTTTATTACCCCGTGTACTGTATATAGCCATGTTATTACCTACCCCTGCACATTGACTTGGTACTCGTACCCCGTGTACTGTATATAGCCATGTTATTACCTCGTACCCCTGCACATTGACTTGGTACTCGTACCCCGTGTACTTTATATAGCCATGTTATTACCTCGTACCCCTGCACATTGACTTGGTACTGGTACCCCGTGTACTGTATATAGCCATGTTATTACCTCGTACCCCTGCACATTGACTTGGTACTGGTACCCCGTGTACTGTATATAGCCATGTTATTACCTCGTACCCCTGCACATTGACTTGGTACTGGTACCCCGTGTACTGTATATAGCCATGTTATTACCTCGTACCCCCCTGCACATTGACTTGGTACTCGTACCCCTACCCCGTGTACTGTATATAGCCATGTTATTACCTCGTACCCCTGCACATTGACTTGGTACTCGTACCCCGTGTACTGTATATAGCCATGTTATTACCTCGTACCCCTGCACATTGACTTGGTACTCGTACCCCGTGTACTGTATATAGCCATGTTATTACCTCGTACCCCTGCACATTGACTTGGTACTCATACCCCGTGTACTGTATATAGCCATGTTATTACCTCGTACCCCTGCACATTGACTTGGTACTCGTACCCCGTGTACTGTATATAGCCATGTTATTACCTCGTACCCCTGCACATTGACTTGGTACTCGTACCCCGTGTCCTGTATATAGGCATGTTATTACCTCATACCCCTGCACATTGACTTGGTGCTCATACCCCGTGTACTGTATATAGCCATGTTATTACCTCGTACCCCTGCACAGTGACTTGGTACTCGTACCCCGTGTACTGTATATAGCCATGTTATTACCTCATACCCCTGCACATTGACTTGGTACTCGTCCCCCGTGTACTGTATATAGGCATGTTATTACCTCGTTCCCCTGCACATTGACTTGGTATTCGTACCCCGTGTGCTGTATATAGCCATGTTATTACCTCATACCCCTGCACATTGACTTGGTGCTCATACCCCGTGTACTGTATATAGCCATGTTATTACCTCGTACCCCTGCACAGTGACTTGGTACTCGTACCCCGTGTACTGTATATAGCCATGTTATTACCTCATACCCCTGCACATTGACTTGGTACTCGTCCCCCGTGTACTGTATATAGGCATGTTATTACCTCGTTCCCCTGCACATTGACTTGGTATTCGTACCCCGTGTGCTGTATATAGCCATGTTATTACCTCATACCCCTGCACATTGACTTGGTATTCGTACCCCGTGTACTGTATATAGGCATGTTATTACCTCATACCCCTGCACATTGACTTGGTACTCATACCCCTGCACATTGACTTGGTACTCGTACCCCTGCACATTGACTTGGTACTCGTACCCCGTGTACTGTATATAGCCATGTTATTACCTCGTACCCCTGCACATTGACTTGGTACTTGGTACTCGTACCCCTGCACTCGTACCCCTGTCTTTGCTCATTGTAGATTTATTCCTTGTGTTATAATTTTGTTATATTATTATTAATATAATACAGGTGTTTGTATTCTGCATTGTTGGGATGGGCCAGTAAGTAAGCATTTCACAGTTAGTCAACACCTGTTGTTTACGAAGCATGTGATAATTAAAGTGTGATTTGTTTGATCTGAGTTGATAGAGACTGGCAACCAGGCTAGACATTGTATTGACACAGATCTTAATTCAGCTACACCAGCTTGCAAATCAACAGGGTTCTTCTAACTAACAGTAGTTCTATCTCTTTTTAATGTAATTTCCTCTGGATCATAACGATTGCTACTTTTGTAGCACTGCCCTACTGATTATGCCAATACTGAACCATTTGCGGAATGTTAAATGTCCAGATCATAACTGACAGGTAGATCCTAGTTAGTTCCTGTTTGTTGGGATACTGTTCTATAGCATAGTGATTGGTTACGGTTCTATCAGGATATATACTGATGTGTAGTGATTGGTTATGGTTCAATCAGGTTATATACTGATGCATAGTGATTGGTTACGGTTCAATCAGGTTATATACTGATGTGTAGTGGTTGGTTACGGTTCTATCAGGTTATATACTGATGTGTAGTGGTTGGTTATGGTTCTATCAGGTTATATACTGATGCATAGTGGTTGGTTATGGTTCTATCAGGTTATATACTGATGTGAAGTGGTTGGTTACGGTTCTATCAGGTTATATACTGATGTGTAGTGGTTGGTTATGGTTCTATCAGGTTATATACTGATGCATAGTGGTTGGTTATGGTTCTATCTGTAACGAAGTTCGTCTGTTGTTTGAAGAGAGTCAGACCGAAATGCAGCGTGTAGGTTACTCATGACTTTTAATGAAGATAATGCGGTACATGAAATAACTGAAGAAGAAAACAACAAACGAGTGAAACTAATTACAGCCTATCTGGTGACTAACACAGAGACAGGTACAATCACCCACCAAATACAACGCGCACTCAGGCTACCTAAATACGGTTCCCAATCCGAGACAACGAGAATCAGCTGACTCCAATTAGGAATCGCCTCAGGCAGCCAAGCCTAACTAGACACACCCCTAATAATACACACTCCCAATTACTACAAACAACATATAAACCCATACAACATATAAACCCATGTCACACCCTGGCCTACCCAAACATATAACAAAAACACAAGATACAATGACCAAGGCGTGACAGAACCCCCCCCCCTAAGGTGCGGACTCCGGGATGCACCTCAAGAGCATAGGGAGGGTCCGGGTGGGCGTCTGTCCATGGTGGCGATTCTGGCTCGGGACGTGGACCCCACTCCATAAATGTCCTAGTTCCTCCCCTTCGCGTCCTAGGATAATCCACCTTCTCCGCCGACCATGGCCTAATAGTCCTCACCCTGATCCCCACAAAACTGAGGGGCAGCTCGGGACCGAGGGGCAGCTCGGGACCGAGGGGCAGCTTGGGACAGAGGGGCAGCTCGGGACAGAGGGGCAGCTCGGGACAGAGGGGCAGCTCGGGACAAAGGGACAGCTCGGGACAGAGGGGCAGCTCAGGACAGAGGGGCATCTCAGGATAGAGGGGCATCTCAGGACAGCAGGGCAGCTCAGGACAGAGGGGCATCTCAGGACAGAGGGGCAGCCCGGGACAGAGGGGCAGCCCGGGACCGAAGCAGCCCGGTACTGAGGGGAAGCCCGGTACTGAGAGGGAGCCCAGTACAGAGAGGAAGCCTAGTACTGAGAGGAAGCTCAGTACTGAGAGGAAGCTCAGGCAGGTAGTAGGCTCCGGTAAATCCTGGCTGGCTGGTGGACCTGGATGATTCAGGTTGTCTGGCCGATCTAGAAGATCTTGGCAGACTGGCACTTCTGACAGATCCTGGCAGACTGGCACTTCTGGTGGATCCTGGCAGACTGGTGACGCTGGGCCGACTGGCGGCGCTGGGCAGACAGGAGACTCCGGCAGCGCAGGAGAGGAGAAAGGCTCTGGCTGCGCTGAACAGGCGGGAGACTCCAACAGCGCAGGAGAGGAGAAAAGCTCTGGCTGCGCTAAACAGGCGAGGCGCACTGGACGCGCTGGGCCGACTGGGAGCACTGGTGGCGCTGGACAGACAGGAGACTCCAGCAGCGCAGGAGAGGAGAAAGGCTCTGGCTGCGCTAAACAGGCTGGAGACTCCGATAGCACAGGAGGGGAGAAAAGCACTGGCTGTGCTGAACAGGCGAGGCGCACTGGAGGCCTGGTGCGTGGTGCTGGAACTGGTGGTACTGGCACGAGGACACGCACAGGAAGCCTGGTGCGGGGAGCTGCTACCGGAGGACTGGTGTGTAGAGGTGGCACAGGATGGGCTAGACCGTGAAGACGTACTGGAGATCTTGAGAGCAGTGTAGGCACAGGACGTGCAAGGCTAGGGATGTGCACAGGAGGCCTGGTGCGTGAGGCTGGCACCAACTTCACCAGCTGACTAACACGCACCTCAGGTTGAGTATAGAGCGCTAACTCAGGTGCTATTAAATCCCCGACACGATCCGTCGGACGAATATTATATCTATAGCACCAAGCTAGCAACTCCCTCATTACTCTCCACTCCACTTTCCCCATTAACTCCTTCACAGTCTCTGCTTCGCTCACCTCTAACACTGGCTCTGGTTCAGGTCTCCTCCTTGGCTCCTCACGATGAACAAGGAGAGTTGGCTAAGGTTTATCTCCTGACTCAGCCATACTCTCCCTAAGCCCCCCCCCAATAAATTTTTGGGGGGGTGACTTTCCGGTTTCCAACCGCGTCGCCGTGCTGCCTCCTCATACATGCGCCTCTCCGCTTTAGCTGCTTCTATTTCCTCCTTGGGACAGCGATATTCTCCCGGCTGCGCCCAGGGTCCTTTACCGTCTAATTCCTCCTCCCATGTCCAAATCTCCAAATGATGCAGTCTCTCCCATTGCAACTGCTCTTCACGATTAACAGGGAGAGTAGGCTCAGGTCTGATTCCTGACTCAGCCACTCTCTCTCTGCACTTTCCCCGTTTCCTACGGTTTTCGCTCTGTAAAGCCGTGCTTTCCTTTTCGATTCCATACGTGTATAGCCCTCTTGGCATTGCTGTAGGGAATCCCAGGCGGGCTTCTGCACTCGCTCTGGGTCGGCCGCCCACCTGTCGATTTCTTCCCACGTCTTATAATCCCTGCTTCTGCCGTCCATAACGTCCTCCTTTAGATCCTGCCAGTTCACACGCTGCTCGGTCTGTGAATGGTGGTGGGTGATTCTGTAACGAAGTTCGTCTGTTGTTTGAAGAGAGTCAGACCGAAATGCAGCGTGTAGGTTACTCATGACTTTTAATGAAGATAATGCGGTACATGAAATAACTGAAAATACAAAAACAACAAACGAGTAAAACTAATTACAGCCTATCTGGTGACTAACACAGAGACAGGTACAATCACCCACGAAATACAACGCGCACTCAGGCTACCTAAATACGGTTCCCAATCCGAGACAACGAGAATCAGCTGACTCCAATTAGGAATCGCCTCAGGCAGCCAAGCCTAACTAGGCACACCCCAAATAATACACACTCCCAATTACTACAAACCCCAATACGAAATACAACATATAAACCCATGTCACACCCTGGCCTACCCAAACATATAACAAAAACACAAGATACAATGACCAAGGTGTGACACTATCAGGTTATATACTGATGCATAGTGGTTGGTTACAGTTCTATCAGGTTATATACTGATGTGTAGTGGTTGGTTATGGTTCTATCAGGTTATATACTGATGCATAGTGGTTGGTTACTGTTCTATCAGGTTATATACTGATGTGAAGTGGTTGGTTACTGTTCTATCAGGTTATATACTGATGTGTAGTGGTTGGTTACGGTTCTATCAGGTTATATACTGATGTGTAGTGGTTGGTTACGGTTCTATCAGGTTATATACTGATGTGTAGTGTTAGGTTACTGTTCTAGCAGGTTATATACTGATGTGAAGTGGTTGGTTACAGTTCTATCAGTCAGGATTTTCATACTTCAAGATTAGTGTCAAAAACATTCTAGCTTACACAGTAACAGGTCAGCAGGACAGTGAGACAAATGGGGTCAGTAGAAGTCAGGGGTCAGTGTACTTGTAATCTGGTATAACTTATTATTGTCAGCCATATGGTTTTATGTGATGATGATGTCTTCCATAAACACCCCTGTTTCAATGGCTTAAGGCTATTAGGGTGTGTGTGGGGGGGGGGTTAGTTATTTGATTTATTCAACCTTTATTTTAACAGGGATTCACATTGAGTCTTAAGTCTGTTTTACAAGTGAGCCCGGCGAAAATAGAAAAATACACACATCAAATACGAGATCAATAAAGAGAAAATACAAAGAAGAAACAGAAATTAAGGGGACAAAAACAACTATTTTAAATATAATAGATTTTTTTATAAGGAAAGTGTCATGGTAAAGTTTCTTTATCAAGGTACAGTATATACCATATATTGATATCCATATACTATATATATTATTTTTTTTTATTTTACCTTTATTTAACCAGGCAAGTCAGTTAAGAACACATTCTTATTTTCAATGACGGCCTGGGAACAGTGGGTTAACTGCCTGTTCAGGGGCAGAACGACAGATATATTACTGTGTATTATTGTTTTCCTTTTCAAATACTCGAGACATCAATTTGTGTGAATAGAGCTCAGTGGTGACTCTTTCGAATAGCATTACTCATTTGAATGGACCTGTGAAGGTCTGCTTGTATCATGCATTGAAATGCTAAGCTACAGAGAGAGAAGTGGATCTCATGTTATGTTCATACATCCTTGATCAGTGAGTCTACAGTTTATCACAAATTACAAATCGTTCTTCTTTTTTCTTTTTTTTTGTAACTTGATCTTTTTTTGCTGATTTCTCAAAGAAATTCGATCAAGCTCAGCTTACTAACAAAACAAATATTTCTCATTGCGCTTGTAACGGCGTTCGTCTGTTGAAGGAAGAGAGTCGGACCGAAATGCAGCGTGTTTGTTACTCATGATTTTAAATTAATGAAAACGTGATACATAAAATAACTATACAATACAAAACAACAAACCGAACGTGAAATCTAATTACAGCCTATCTGGTGAACACTACACAGAGACAGGAATAATCACCCACGAAATCCAAAGCGAAACTCAGGCTACCTAAATACGGTTCCCAATCAGAGACAACGAGAATCACCTGACTCTGATTGAGAATCATAACCTCAGGCAGCCAAGCCTATACAGGCATTAGTTAATGATGTTCTGAGAGACTCCATTTTGTTGTCTATCTTGGCGATACACCCCTAATCAGCCGCGATCCCAAATACTACAAACCCCAATACGAAAAACAACATATCACATACAACATACCATGTCACACCCTGGCCTACCCAAACATATAACAAAAACACAAAATACAATGACCAAGGCGTGACAGCGTTGGCTGCAGCGTTGGAGGCTGGAGGTCCATGCTGCTTTTAACAGGCTTCAATAACCCGCCAGACCTGGTCTTTTCTTTCACAACATTATTGGTTGCTCCTTGCCTTTATTTATTCATTGAGTCATTTGTTTTTTGAATTGTTATTTTCTTGTAACAGTCATTTAATTGAAAGTAACATCCTCGCACAGTACATAGGTATCTATTGTTTAGTTGGGTGAATGGATCACGTTAGTTGTATTTCATTAACGTGTTGTCATATTTAATCACTTAGTCTATATTTACTGAGCCTATCATCAGTGTTCCGTGCTATAGAATCCAATAACGTGTTCTGGAATCTAAGAATGTCATTTGTAGCCATTAGATTGATTAAGACAAGGTATTCGGTGGATGTTAATATCATGCTGTGTTGTAAAGCAGCATGCTTTCAGTCAACAGACAGGGTTGCAATAACACTTTCATTAACTGTAATGAACAGAGAGGCCTGTCATACAGTAGGAGCTGTTCGTTTTGGAATCGCAGTTTACCTGCACCTGATGACTCAAATAATTTTACACATTAGAGATTTTAACTCATGGCCTGAATAGCTAAGACACGCAAACTCTGCCTCATGTGTGTATTATGGATCCCCATTAGTTCCTGCCAAGGCAGCAGCTACTCTTCCTGGAGTTTATTAGGGATCCCCATTAGTTCCTTCCAAGGCAGCAGCTACTCTTCCTGTGGTTTATTATGGATCCCCATTAGTTCCTTCCAAGGCAGCAGCTACTCTTCCTGGAGTTTATTAAGGATCCCCATTAGTTCCTTCCAAGGCAGCAGCTCCTCTTCCTGAAGTTTATTAAGGATCCCATTAGTTCTTGCCAGGGCAGCAGCTACTCTTCCTGAAGTTTATTAAGGATCCCCATTAGTTCTTGCCAAGGCTGCAGCTACTCTTCCTGGGGTCCAGCAACATTAAGGCAGTTACTGTATATAAAATGTAAACTATGACATGACTTTACATTTAATAACACTTTTCATAAAAACATTAAATGTGTTCCCTCAGGCCACCACTCCACCACCCCATATTTACAATACAACATGTGTGTGTGTTTGTGTGTTTGTCTGTGCCTGTGTGTGTCTCTTCACAGTCATTGCTGTTCCATAAGGTGCATTTGTATTTGTTTTTTAAAATCTGATTCAGTTACCTGATTTGGAATAGAGTTCCATGTAGTCATGGCTCTAATGTAGTACTGTGGAATAGAGTTCCATGTAGTCATGGCTCTAATGTAGTACTGTGGAATAGAGTTCCATGTAGTCATGGCTCTATGTAGTACTGTGGAATAGAGTTCCATGTAGTCATGGCTCTAATGTAGTACTGTGGAATAGAGTTCCATGTAGTCATGGCTCTAATGTAGTACTGTGGAATAGAGTTCCATGTAGTCATGGCTCTATGTAGTACTGTGGAATAGAGTTCCATGTAGTCATGGTTCTAATGTAGTACTGTGGAATAGAGTTCCTTGTAGTCATGGCTCTAATGCAGTACTGTGGAATAGAGTTCCATGTAGTCATGGCTCTATGTAGTACTGTGGAATAGAGTTCCATGTAGTCATGGTTCTAATGTAGTACTGTGGAATAGAGTTCCATGTAGTCATGGCTTTAATGTAGTACTGTGGAATAGAGTTCCATGTAGTCATGGCTCTAATGTAGTACTGTGGAATAGAGTTCCATGTAGTCATATCTCTATGTAGTACTGTGGAATAGAGTTCCATGTAGTCATGGCTCTAATGTAGTACTGTGTGCCTCCACATAGTCTCCTCCTCCACGTTAAAAGCCTTATTCTAAACTCAATTAAATTCCTTTTTTTTCTTAATCGATTTAACACAATACCCAATAATGACAAAGCGAAAAACAGGTTTTTATAAATGTTAGCAAATGTATTACAAAATAAAACCCTAACTCTAACCTGCAGTTTGTTTCAACCTGCCATCATGGAAACAACTGAAGAGTTTAGGGACAGACTGGGGTGTCTAACCACTGATTGGCTGACCGGATCAGCTGACTCTTGCGCCTGGACATCTGGTGCTTAACGCATAGGTGTGAAGTGGCCTTCTGCAGCAGGACAGACTCAGGCTGACGTCAGGGGTTGGTAGCCTACCTCAGCTTTTACAAAATGTGTCGTTAAGTCCCAGGGCCAGAGAGAGAGAGTGTTTGAGAGAAAGTTCTGGGTAATACTCATGGGCAATAGTAAGGGTTTTCTTCACACTATGATATTGAATGTGTACTCCTGCCATATATCCAGCTAAGAGGTGTGGTGAGTCACTAGCAGAACAATCTCCATGACATTACCTTGAGTTGCACTTCTGTCTGTCTCCCTACCAATATGAATCAATGTTTAACAGGCATTTATAAACGCCTTTAGCGCTTTCATAATGACACAGTGGAGCAATCGCTGAGCTAAAGTCCCCGGTAGAAGAGGAAGTAAAGCTTTAAATTTAATCAATGTCATAACACTTGAAAAACATGTTTACAGCCACATTGATTTTTTGTGTGGATTGGAATTCTAAAAAATAAAATTTAACACTGAGGAACAGGAGCAACCCTGGCTGGCAGTCTAGCCTAGTGGTTAGAGTTTTGGACTAGTAACCAGAAGGTTGCAAGTTCAAACCCCTGAGCTGACAAGGTACAAATCTGTCGTTCTGCCCCTGAACAGGCAGTTAACCCACTGTTCCTAGCCGTCATTGAAAATAAGAATTTGTTCTTAACTTACTTGCCTGGTAAATAAATAAAAAAAATTTTTTTAGAAGAAAGTGCAAAATCTGCACGGCTTGCACTGTGACACGGGAAGCTTCACACATTTGAGTGGGAGCCAGCAGACAAAAATCTAATGCCTTCCACTCTGTACACATAAACCTTTGTCTTTTTTGCAGCTTTATCCATCTAGCAATCATTATAGTTGTATTCAACAACTCCCATAGGGAATGAATGTTCTGTTGTTGTTTGGTGTATTTCATGTTTCCTGGTTAATAAAGTGATACATGAAGATTAGTCCACTCCCGGGCCATAGGGATGTACCCCTGAGTGAAGTAGCCTAGGGGCTTGCAAGACTTTCTGACTTCCCCTACAGTTTTAAATGAAACATTTCCCTGGAACAAAATCAAATTGGATTCATTCCGTGGTTCTTATTAACATTGCAAACAATCTTACTGTACTTGGAAGAGAGACGCACAATTCACACCTTTTCTGCTTTGTCTGATTGGGAAAAAAGAAGAGTACTTTATTTGATATATATTCCTGTCTGACCATCAGATTGAGTTATCAAAAAAATAGCTCCAAATACTGTAGACAAGGGCCATTTTTGAGAGCTATTACAGTGTTTCTAGGGCAGTTCCAGCTGGGGTAGAACAAAAACGTGCATACCTGCAGTTCCATGACCATCACTGACCTAGAAAACAAAAGAGGCAGTGATGAGGGTAGGGAGGAGTTGCATATCTTTCAACAAAATGTCCTATTCAAAACATTGAACTCAACTGTGAGGCTGGTCATTAGGGGACAGAAAGCAGAGTTGAGACACCATTTATTTAAACAGGCGAGTATCCATCAATTGTTATCGTGCTAAACACGTACAATCAAAACGAAAAGTAGGAAAGTGTCCCGAAATGTGTTTTGTAAAAGTAAAAAAAAAAGTACGATCCCCATTAGCTGATGCCACGATGACGGCTAATCTTCCTGTGGTCACACAACAAACAACACGTTACAGATCCTACAATTGCTAGGAAAAGTGAAATCCATATAATTGGACATGCGTTTGACATTTTGTCTTGTCAAAATGTCAAAATGTCAAAGATAACAATTATGTGGATTTCACTTTTCCTAGCAATTGTAGGATCTGTAACGTCTTTTTTGTTGTGTGACCACAGGAAGATTAGCCGTCATCGTGGCATCAGATAATGGGGATCGTACTAAAGATAAAAATGTTGATATCTTTTAGTTCAACTTTTTTAAACTTTTTTTTTTTTACTTTTGCAAAACACATTTCGGGACACTTTCCTACTTTTCATTTTGATTGTACGTGTTTAGCACGATAACAATTGATGGATTTAATACAAACTCCAAAGCCAATCCAAGTCCTTGAGAGTTTTCCATGCCTGAAGCATGCCTGGTCTCACTGGTCTCATGGTGACATTGTCAGTAAAAGCCTGCAAGGTTGACTCTGTTTGGCCCAGGGCTAAATCCCATAATATCCCTACTTATAATGGAAATGAAATATGTAAATACATCAGCATGCAAATGATTGGCTTGATATTATTCACATTGGGGGGGTTTGTCTCCTATCATAATGCGACACAGAGTGTTTACTCAATCATTCACTCAATATTCCAACTGTCTTGTATTTACAGTGTATTCGGAAAGTATTCAGACCCCTTGACTTAGTCCAACTTTTTCTGAAGTTACAGCTTTATTTTAAAATTGCTTCAATAAATGTTTTCCTCATAAATCGACACACAATACAAAGTGAAAACATGTTTTCAGATTTGTTTTCTCCACTTTTGTAAAAAAATAAAGAACTTAAATACCCGATTTACATACTGTAAGTATTGAAATTGAGTATCGAAATTGAGCTCAGGTGCATCCTGTTTCCATTGATCATCCTTGAGATGTTTCTACAACTTGATTGGAGTCCACCTGTGGTAAATTCAATTGATTGGACATGATTTGGACAGGCAGACACACCTGTCTATATAAGGTCCCACAGTTGACAGTGCATGTCAGAGCAAAAACCAAGACATGAAGTTCAAGGAATTGTCAGTAGAGCTCAGTAGAGACAGTAGAGACAGAACTGTGTCGACGCACAGATATGGGGAAGGGTACCAAAAACATTCTGCAGCATTGAAGGTCCCCAAGAACACAGTAGCCTCCATTCTTAAATGGAACAAGTTTGGAACCACCAAGTGAATCTTCCTCGAGCTGGCTGCCCGGTCAAACTGAGCAATCTGGGGAGAAGGGCCTTGGTCAGGAAGGTGACCAAGAACCCAATGGTCACTCTGACAGAGCTCCAGGGTTTCTTTGTGGAGATGGGAGAACCTTCCAGAAGGACAACCATCTCTGCAGCACTTCACCAATCAGACCTTTATGGTAGAGTGGCCAGACGGACGCCACTCCTCAGTAAAAGGCACATGACAGCCTGCTTGGAGTTTGCCAAAAGGCACCTAGAGACTATTAGACCATGAAAAACAAGATTATCTGGTCTGATAAAACCAAGATTGAACACTTTGGCCTGAATGCCAAGCATCACTTCTGGAGGAAACCTGGCACCATCCCTACAGTGATTCTTCCCATAAAAGTTGCAGCGTACTGCAGAACAGATTGCTGGATGCTGCAGAATTCTATGGCACGTTATTTAAGTGTCAGCCATTATTGCCAGACTTGAGCAATTTACCACAATCTACCACAGCATAAACTCAAAACTTTTAAAGGAAGAACCACAGTACAGGGAAACATGATGGTGGCAGCATCATGCTGTGGGGATGTTTTTCAGTGGCAGGGACTGAGAGACTAGTCAGGATCGAGGGAAAGATGAACGAAGCAAAGTACAAAGAGATCCTTGATGAAAACCTGCTCTAGAGCGCTCTGGACCTCAGACTAGGGTAAAGGTTCACCTTCCAACAGGACAATGACCACAGTCAAGACAACACAGAGGTGGCTTCGGGACAAGTCTCTGAAAGTCCTTGAGTGGCCCAGCCAGAGCCCGGACTTGAACCAGATCGAACATCTCTGGAGAGACCTGAAAATAGCTGTGCGGCGATGCTCCCCACCCAACCTGACAGAACTTGAGAGCATCTGCAGAGAAGAATGGGAGAAACTCTCCAAATACAAGTGTGCCGAGCTTGTAGCGTCATACCCAAGAAGACTCGAGGCTGCATTCGGTGCTTCAACAAAGTACTGAGTAAATGGTCTGAATACTTTTGTAAATGCGATAAACACCTATTTAATAAATATTAGAATAAGGGTATAAAAGTAGCAAAATGTGGAAAAAGTCAAGGGGTCTGCTTTCAGAGTGCACCATATGATTTTACTAGTGTGAAATGTCATTCAACTAGTCCAATATCTATGGAAAACACATATACACTCAACTATCAAATCAAATCACATTTTATTTGTCACATACACATGGTTAGCAGATGTTAGTGCGAGTGCAGCGAAATGCTTGTGCTTCTAGTTCCGACAATGCAGTAATAACCAACAAGTAATCTAGCTAACAATTCCAAAACTACTACCTTATAGACACAAGTGTAAGGGGATAAAGAATATGTACATAAAGATATCTGAATGAGTGATGGTACAGAGCGGCATAGGCAAGATACAGTAATACTACTTGGAGTATTTCAAAATGGCTACCTAAAGCTCCTCAGATCAATTTCATTCTATATTAATCTGTCAAAGATTAAATAATTTATTGAATAACAGGCTATTCATTTCCTATCTGTAAACTATATATGTGAGGTGAACATCTGTTCTCTGTGTCCAGTCAAGAAATGGCTATCTACGGAGAGAAGACCTACAGGGAGTGGGTCATCTCTGATCACAACATGAAACATGTTCTCTCCTCTCTGTCTGGTGTTTTAGAATCAAAGCTAACCAAGAGAGGGGTGGGGGAGGGGCTCTGTGGTGGAGAGAAGCTCAGAGGATCTCACGTCTGTGGTGTATGGGTCTACAGTGTGTCTGCCCCTGCTGTCTCTACCATGCTGATTGTATTAGTGTAGACTCACAGGCCTCCATCCGTTCTGTGTTTGTGTGCCTTCGTGTGTGTGTGGCGTCCTGTTATTATCCCTGCGCTCTCATAGTTCCACTGGTTCACCTGGAAAGTAAACACGTGGCCGCGTGGGCCACTCACAATGTAATAGCCTGAGAGAACAGAAACAAAGCAAACATTAAACACTCTCATATGGCATCATGTCTCAGACTAGATTAAATACACCCTCATATGGCATCATGTCTCAGACTAGATTAAATACACCCTCATATGGCATCATGTCTCAGACTAGATTAAATACACCCTCATATGGCATCATGTCTCAGACTAGATTAAATACACCCTCATATGGCATCATGTCTCAGACTAGATTAAATACACTCTCATATGGCATCATGTCTCAGACTAGATTAAATACACCCTCATATGGCATCATGTCTCAGACAGATTAAATACCCTCATATGGCATCATGTCTCAGACCAGATTAAATACACCCTCATATGGCATCATGTCTCAGACTCAGACTAGATTAAATTAAATCATGTCTCAGACCAGATTAAATACACTCTCATATGGCATCATGTCTCAGACCAGATTAAATACACCCTCATATGGCATCATGTCTCAGACCAGATTAAATACACCCTCATATGGCATCATGTCTCAGACTAGATTAAATACACCCTCATATGGCATCATGTCTCAGATTAAATACACCCTCATATGGCATCATGTCTCAGACCAGATTAAATACACCCTCATATGGCATCATGTCTCAGACTAGATTAAATACACCCTCATATGGCATCATGTCTCAGAAATACACCCTCTGGCATCATGTCTGGCATCATGTCTCAGACCCTCATAGATTAAATACACCCTCATATGGCATCATGTCTCAGACTAGATTAAAAATACACCCTCATATGGCATCATGTCTCAGACAGATTAAATACACCCTCATATGGCATCATGTCTCAGACCAGATTAAATACACCCTCATATGGCATCATGTCTCAGACCAGATTAAATACACCCTCATATGGCATCATGTCTCAGACCAGATTAAATACACCCTCATATGGCATCATGTCTCAGACCAGATTAAATACACCCTCATATGGCATCATGTCTCAGACCAGATTAAATACACCCTCATATGGCATCATGTCTCAGACCAGCATGGCATCATGTCTCAGACCAGATTAAATACACCCTCATATGGCATCATGTCTCAGAGCAGATTAAATACACCCTCATATGGCATCATGTCTCAGACCAGATTAAATACACCCTCATATGGCATCATGTCTCAGAGCAGGAGAGGGCATGGCAAACTAAATTATAATAATGAGTTTACATTGAATCCCTTTCATTTAAATTTCTTGCGTACTAAAGATTATTTGGGGGTTTAATTCCAGTCTATATATTCAGTTGTATCCCAAATGACACCGTGGTCCCTCTAGGACATATAGTGCACTACCTTTGACCACAGCCCCATATGAAATATAGTGTACCATTTGGGATGCATAGCATGTTAGTAATCATTTCCTGAGAAGTAGCTAGGAGCTTTGCCAGGCACATTGTACTGTAGGCCTCCCTGGGCATAAGTATCTAATAAGGAGAATGAGGAAGAGGTGTTAGAGAGTTGAACAGCTGTGATATTAAATCATGTTTATGTTGCAGAGGGAATGCGGTCTCATCTGTCACCAGGGCAACTGTAGAGTTTGTTGATCCCTTGGGGAGGCTAACCTGTCTCGTCTCCTCCACAACGACTCCTGGGCCATGTCCCAAATGGTGCCATTTTACCTGTCTAGTGGGGGCCCTCGTCAAAGGTAGTGCACTGCATAGGAAATAGGGTACTGTTCGGGACAAGCCGCATATGTGAGATTATAGGTGTTAAGCAACGCCTTTCTTAACGAACACATGGATCCCATTGATGTTGCATTCGATCAAGACGAGAGACCATTCTAAAATAAATATTGCACAGGCCAATGGTCCAATCTTTGGGTTCCATTAACACTCAGTTGCATTTAACGTGGTCTTATCCTGGCACTTATAATTTGTATTTATTTTATTGAGACCTTTATTTAACTAGGCAAGTCAATATTTACAATGACGGCCTACCCCGGCTAAACCCTCCCCCGAACCAGGACGAAGCTGGACCCATCGTGTGCCTCCCTATGGGACTCCCGTTCCCGGCCTGTTGTGAACAGCTTCTGAACAGCTAATCAAAGAGCTGTTGTGAACAGCTTCTGAACAGCTAATCAAAGGGCTGTTGTGAACAGCTCCTGAACAGCTAATCAAAGGGCTGTTGTGAACAGCTTCTGAACAGCTAATCAAAGGGCTGTTGTGAACAGCTTCTGAACAGCTAATCAAAGGGCTGTTGTGAACAGCTCCTAAACAGCTAATCAAAGGGCTGTTGTGAACAGCTCCTGAACAGCTAATCAAAGGGCTGTTGTGAACAGCTTCTGAACAGCTAATCAAAGGGCTGTTGTGAACAGCTTCTGAACAGCTAATCAAAGGGCTGTTGTGAACAGCTTCTGAACAGCTAATCAAAGGGCTGTTGTGAACAGCTTCTGAACAGCTAATGAAAGGGCTGTTGTGAACAGCTCCTAAACAGCTAATCAAAGAGCTGTTGTGAACAGCTCCTGAACAGCTAATCAAAGGGCTACCCAGTCCTCTCTTTTACGCTGCTTCTCTCTGTTTATTATCTATGCATAGTCATTTCTACTCTACCCTACATGTACATATTACCTCAATTACCTCAACTAACCGGTGCCCCCGCACATTGACTCTGTACCGGTGCCCCCTGTATATAGCCTCCACATTGACTCTGTAACGGTACCCCCTGTATATAGCCTCCACATTGACTCTGTACCGGTACCCCCTGTATATAGCCTCCACATTGACTCTGTACCGGTACCCCCTGTATATAGCCTCCACATTGACTCTGTACCGGTACCCCCTGTATATAGCCTCCACATTGACTCTGTACCGTAACACCCTGTATATAGCCTCCACATTGACTCTGTACCGGTAGCCCTGTATATAGCCTCCACATTGACTCTGTACCGGTACCCCCTGTATATAGCCTCCACATTGACTCTTTACCGTAACACCCTGTATATAGCCTCCACATTGACTCTGTACCGTAACACCCTGTATATAGCCTCCACATTGACTCTGTACCGTAACACCCTGTATATAGCCTCCACATTGACTCTGTACTGGTACCCCCTGTATATAGCCCTGTGTAGCTCAGTTGGTAGAGCATGGCGCTTGTAACGCCAGGGTAGTGGGTTCGATCCCCGGGACCACCCATACGTAGAATGTATGCACACATGACTGTAAGTCGCTTTGGATAAAAGCGTCTGCTAAATGGCATATATATTACATTGACTCTGTACTGGTACCCCCTGTATATAGCCTCCACATTGACTCTTTACCGGTACCCCCTGTATATAGCCTCCACATTGACTCTGTACCGGTACACCCTGTATATAGTCTCCACATTGACTCTGTACCGATACCCCCTGTATATAGCCTCCACATTGACTCTTTACCGGTACCCCTGTATATAGTCTCCACATTGACTCTGTACTGTAACCCCCTGTATATATCCTCCACATTGACTCTGTACCGGTACACCCTGTATATAGTCTCCACATTGACTCTGTACCGGTACCCCCTGTATATAGCCTCCACATTGACTCTGTACCGGTACCCCCTGTATATAGCCTCCACATTGACTCTGTACCGGTACCCCCTGTATATAGCCTCCACATTGACTCTGTACCGTAACTCCCTGTATATAGCCTCCACATTGACTCTGTACCGGTAGCCCTGTATATAGCCTCCACATTGACTCTGTACCGGTACCCCCTGTATATAGCCTCCACATTGACTCTTTACCGTAACACCCTGTATATAGCCTCCACATTGACTCTGTACCGTAACACCCTGTATATAGCCTCCACATTGACTCTGTACTGGTACCCCCTGTATATAGCCTCCACATTGACTCTTTACCGGTACCCCCTGTATATAGTCTCCACATTGACTCTGTACTGTAACCCCCTGTATATAGCCTCCACATTGACTCTGTACCGTAACACCCTGTATATAGCCTCCACATTGACTCTGTACCGGTACACCCTGTATATAGCCTCCACATTGACTCTGTACCGGTACCCCCTGTATATAGCCTCCACATTGACTCTTTACCGGTACCCCTGTATATAGTCTCCACATTGACTCTGTACTGTAACCCCCTGTATATAGCCTCCACATTGACTCTGTACCGGTACACCCTGTATATAGTCTCCACATTGACTCTTTACCGGTACCCCTGTATATAGTCTCCACATTGACTCTGTACTGTAACCCCCTGTATATAGCCTCCACATTGACTCTGTACCGGTACCCCCTGTATATAGCCTCCACATTGACTCTGTACCGGTACCCCCTGTATATAGCCTCCACATTGACTCTTTACCGGTACCCCTGTATATAGTCTCCACATTGACTCTGTACTGTAACCCCCTGTATATAGTCTCCACATTGACTCTGTACCGGTACCCCCTGTATATAGCCTCCACATTGACTCTGTTCTGGTACCCCCTGTATATAGCCTCCACATTGACTCTGTTCTGGTACCCCCTGTATATAGCCTCCACATTGACTCTGTACCGGTACACCCTGTATATAGTCTCCACATTGACTCTTTACCGGTACCCCTGTATATAGTCTCCACATTGACTCTGTACTGTAACCCCCTGTATATAGCCTCCACATTGACTCTGTACCGGTACCCCCTGTATATAGCCTCCACATTGACTCTGTACCAGTACCCCCTGTATATAGTCTCCACATTGACTCTGTTCTGGTACCCCCTGTATATAGCCTCCACATTGACTCTGTACCGGTACCCCTGTATATAGCCTCCACAATGACTCTGTACCAGTACCCCCTGTATATAGTCTCCACATTGACTCTGTACCGGTACCCCCTGTATATAGTCTCCACATTGACTCTGTACCGGTACCCCCTGTATATAGTCTCCACATTGACTCTGTTCTGGTACCCCTGTATATAGCCTCCACATTGACTCTGTACTGGTACCCCCTGTATATAGCCTCCACATTGACTCTGTACCAGTACCCCCTGTATATAGTCTCCACATTGACTCTGTTCTGGTACCCCCTGTATATAGCCTCCACATTGACTCTGTACCGGTACCCCCTGTATATAGCCTCCACAATGACTCTGTACCAGTACCCCCTGTATATAGTCTCCACATTGACTCTGTTCTGGTACCCCCTGTATATAGCCTCCACATTGACTCTGTACTGGTACCCCCTGTATATAGCCTCCACATTGACTCTGTACTGGTACCCCCTGTATATAGCCTCCACATTGACTCTGTACTGGTACCCCTGTATATAGCCTCCACATTGACTCTGTACCAGTACCCCCTGTATAAAGCCTCCACATTGACTCTGTACTGGTACCCCCTGTATAAAGCCTCGCTTGTTATTTTACTGCTGCTGTTTAATTATTTGTTACTATTAATTCATATTTTTCCTTAACTTATCAATTTTTTATCTTAATTAACACCTTTTTTTTTTACCTTAACTTAATGCATTGTTCGTTAAGGGCTTGTATTCAGCAGCATGTGACAAATACATCAAATACATTGATTTGATACAGCCCGGGATCGAACCAGGGTCTGTAGTGATGCCTATAGAGCACTTTACTTAAACACATCACATCCCTTTTTTTTCCAAAGAAGAAATATGGGAAGCCAGCCAGCACAGCCAATATCTGCTTAGTGTCACTAGCGAAGCATTGGCTTGGACCAAAGAGCTAATTCTACACAACCAATTTACATAAAAACATTTATTTGTATCACAGTATCTACACATAGTCCTTGGAGAACATTGATTGGGGACAATTCTGTTTCGAAGTGGGTTTACTGTCGTTTGTTGAGCAATCCATTCCACGGTCTTGGTCAATCTCCCAATCACTAATACAAATGTATAGAATGCTGTGTTGTGTCTTGAGGAGAAAACGCAGCAGAACACATTCAGTCTAAATTAAGTGTATTAAACATCCTGCATACAGTAGACATTAAGTGTTTTAAACCTCCTGCAAAATATAGTGAACGCCATGGTCCTAATCTCCTGCGGGTATTAGACTTAGTCCTTCAATTTGTACACAACAGCGGTGCAGTTTGTGATTGGCATTGACTGTCAAATCAAATGCAGAAGCCACGGATGCTTGTAGTTCAACTCCCCGGGGCATAACATGAATGCTCTTGTTTCCTTGTTGATCTCTCCCTGTTTGACAAGCCTGCTAGCCTCTACTTCGTACTAAGGAATAGAACCTAACAGCCTCATTTGAGTCATTTATTCAGGGAGACATGAATGTAGCCACTTGGATGAGCTGGTTGGACATGAGTCAAGGTGGCAGGGTTTTCTACCCATTCAGGCCAACTCACAGAGCACACACAGTACTAGAAATCCCCCTACCAACTAAGCTACATCGTCCAAACCATCCATTCAAATATATATTTTTTTTGTTACATTCATTTCCCCCATTTAAAACATTTTAACAATTTAGTTAGAGAATGCTAAAGCAATGCAAGGTCATAAAATAAGATCATTTTGTCCAGTAAATAAATGTTGTTTCATAACCACTGTACAGAAACAAGGTTAGTTCTCCCTAGCCATAAAGATGCTGGCCAAGATGCCAAGTTTACTAATCATTTTAGGAAATTATTGATTTGAAAATACATCATTCATGATCGTAAGTTTTTTTTTTATATAACATACGGTATGTACTGCGTGAACATCATACAGTATGTACTGTGTGATTCATATAACATCACTGTCTGCTCCAACCAAATCATGTTTTATCTGGCATGCCCGAGGAGAACCTGAAGTCCATCACATCACTAACTGACCTCGTACAAGACATAAACAGCTTCTGTCATTTCTCTACATTTCATCATACTAGTAGTCCTATTGGGTTTACAGATATGAAAAAAACATGGATTGACACCCTCATTCCATTTGATATCATGGATGGAACAAGATCATGAAAAAAAAACCAAGAGTAGCACTCGGGAGGAGCTCAAACAAGTACTTGCTTCAGACCTCTTTTTTTGGAGATATTGGCTCCTGTGATGTGAAGGATGGAGGCTAGAGGACCCCTCTCTTTGGTGGATACAGTACAATGAAACAATCAAGTGAAGCACAGTAGAGTAGTCATGATATTCCCAACGGCATAGAGACTAATCGTACAGTACCAACATGTCAAATGATAATTACTGACGCTAAAATGAACTTGTAGTTTTTAATGGACTAGAGTGGCTTTAACAAATTAGTCAGCAGCACTTAATGGTGTTAATTACTGATTGACAATTGAGAGCAACAGCCTGTTCAGACGGTACGGTATGTGAATGAGGCATTGTGGGGGAAAAATGCAGCTCGGCAAATTAATGACTTTTTAGATGTTTTGTGTTCATTTTAAATGGTGAATATGAACTGAGGATTTAATCAATTAAATCTCAACCTAAATCTCTAGTTATTCACACGGCAATATGATAAACACAACATGGGACAAACACATCTACTTTTTTTGTTCTGATTATTATTGGTGCTGATGATATGCTTGCTTACATACATATTTTACACGGTTGCTAATATTAGCCACTAGCGTACTAGTATATATTTAGCTCTATTTTACAAGGACAAACCTCAGCACAACAGGATAGACCACAGCTGTGTTGTTTTGGCCCATGCTTATAGCCTCATGGTACCTAATAAATCACCTTAATTATTCCTCTGAGATGACGAGCACAGGCCTTGATCAATTATAAATTATTAGTGATAAAAAGCAGGATATGAAAATAAGAAATATATTCATACCTTGTTCCATTAGTTTGGTGTTATTGGGTTGAGGGACATAAAACAAGCCAGCTGTTTATGTGGAAATGGAAGTCCTGACATTTGGAATATATTATGTATAATAATACTCTAGATATAAAGGAGGTGGAATGAGTACAGGGAATACATTGACACTGAAACAGACGGAGGAGAATGATGATTATCGTGTCATATCATATCATTTCAATGTGGAGCGTATAGTCTGCTGTTTACCTGGTTCTCAACAGTGGAAGTAGGAGGACACATTTTGTATTATTTATTTGTATTATCATATTATGGTTTTTATCATTAACTATAGTGTTTTGGTTTCTCTAAAGACATAGAACCACCTTTTCTTTGTCTCTGGGGAAATGAATTGGAACCGCATAATTAGAATGCCTAGAAAATACAACACGTTTCGGAAGCATGGAAATTCCATGGAATGATAGTGTATTCTGCACTGGATTAGATAGTATGTTATGTTGTGTCTCATATATGCCTTGTGCCTGTTTTATTCACACTATTATAATTTAGAGTTTAAAAGACAGATTTGTCAAGCATATCAACTTATGTTTTATACATCTAGCGAACTCACTGAGGCATGCGCATGCATTCATTACCAGCCTAATGCCAGACTTGAGTCACAGGCAGTCCTCAAAGAAGAAGATATAATAACTTATAGATTGTCAGAGCATAAAGCAGGATTTAGAGAAAGTTTTCTATTCACATTTAAGCTTTGAATAGACTCAGGGATACGTGAATGTTTGATAAAAAATTTAAAAAACGTATAATTCATGTAAATATGAGCTTAGGATCTACAGTTGACTACACATATGTTTTGAGAAGTTGATGGTCAACACACAAGGGAAGAGAGCAAAAGCTTGAAACTCCACATTACTGTTTAATTTCTCCCTTCAAACAATACATTGTAAAACATATGGGGCGGCAGGGTATCCTAGTGGTTTGAGCGTTGGACTAGTAACCAGAGAGTTGCAAGTTCAAACCCACCCGAGCTGACAAGGTGTCATTTTGCCCCTGAACAGGCAGTTAACCCCACTGTTCCTCGGCCGTCATTGAAAATAGGAATTTGTTCTTAACTGATTTGCCTGGTTAAATAAATAAAATAAAACATAACCTGAACCACTTAAAATAAGAAATGTAACAATTGGAGTTATATTGTGAATTTTTTAACTGTTGGTTTTAGATCATTATGTTCTACATCATATATGTCTTCTACTGTTACATTTTAAATCAGACCTCTCTCGCTGATCAATTTGCAAGTCACATTGTTAACAATGTTCTAATGCATGTATTGCAAGATGTCATCACGTCAAATCGTTGCTGAGGTAATTGCTGAGCCGTTACAATAATTACCTCTGGAGTTCCTGCCATGTCGAAACATCTTTCAACAACAGAGGATGGAAGTGCTTTTATTAACACTGTTATTGAGGTGTAGGTTTACAATGCTCTTGTCAGGCTGGCTTTACATTCATTATATTTATGTTGCTTCAGATCAGCAGGCATAGACAGGCCACAACGACTGGCTTTTTACTGAGCCAATCAGCCAATGCAGGTTCCAATGTATTTGTTTATTTATGTTCAACATGAGAGCAATAGACTAAAAAGCCTTGCCACTCTCGGGTAATGTCTAATCATATTTTTATGATTTAACTGCCAACCGATCATTGAAATGTGTTTGAATGTGTCTGTAAAGCTCTCCGAGGCTGACTGCTATTTGTTTTTACACCAAGTTAAAATGAAAGGAATAAAGTGGCTACAATTTTCCAACATTGAAATAAGAAGGATATTCATCCACGATATATATATATGTTTTACATTTGATTAAATAACATAACTAGATGCTTTTTCATTAGCGAGATATTGATAAAGCAAGGTTGGATATATACTGCCTTTTATTCTTCCCTCTGTACCACTGTGTGTCTGTACCACTGTATCACTGTATCACTGCATATCTGTACTACTGTACCACTGTGTGTCTGTACCACTGTACCACTGTGTGTCTGTACCACTGTGTGTCTGTACCACTGTGTGTCTGTACCACTGTACCACTGTGTGTCTGTACCACTGTGTGTCTGTACCACTGTACCACTGTATCACTGTACAACTGTGTGTCTGTACCACTGTGTGTCTGTACCACTGTGTGTCTGTACCACTGTGTGTCTGTACCACTGTGTGTCTGTATCACTGTGTGTCTGTACCACTGTGTGTCTGTACCACTGTACCACTGTGTGTCTGTACCACTGTGTGTCTGTACCACTGTACCACTGTATCACTGTACAACTGTGTGTCTGTACCACTGTGTGTCTGTACCACTGTGTGTCTGTACCACTGTGTGTCTGTACCACTGTGTGTCTGTATCACTGTACCACTGTGTGTCTGTACCACTGTGTGTCTGTACCACTGTGTGTCTGTATGACTGTGTGTCTGTATCACTGTACCACTGTGTGTCTGTACCACTGTATGTCTGTACCACTGTGTGTCTGTACCACTGTGTGTCTGTATCACTGTACCACTGTATCACTGTATCACTGTATATCTGTACCACTGTATCACTGTACCACTGTACCACTGTGTCACTGTATCACTGTACCACTGTATGTCTGTACCACTGTGTGTCTGTACCACTGTATGTCTGTACCACTGTGTGTCTGTACCACTGTGTGTCTGTACCACTGTATCACTGTATCACTGTAGCACTGTGTGTCTGTACCACTGTATCTCTGTACCACTGTATCACTGTATCACTGTGTGTCTGTACCACTGTGTGTCTGTACCACTGTACCACTATGTGTTTGTACCACTGTACCACTGTATGTCTGTACCACTGTACCACTGTGTGTCTGTACCACTGTACCACTGTGTCTGTACCACTGTACCACTGTATGTCTGTACCACTGTACCACTGTATGTCTGTACCACTATATGTCTGTACCACTGTACCACTGTATGTCTGTACCACTGTACCACTGTATGTCTGTACCACTGTATGTCTGTACCACTGTACCACTGTATGTCTGTACCACTGTATGTCTGTACCACTGTACCACTGTGTGTCTGTACCACTGTACCACTGTGTGTCTGTACCAATGTACCACTGTATGTCTGTACGCCTGTATGTCTGTACCACTGTATGTCTGTACCACTGTATGTCTGTACCACTGTACCACTGTATGTCTGTACCACTGTGTGTCTGTACCACTGTGTGTCTGTATGACTGTGTGTCTGTATCACTGTACCACTGTATCTCTGTACCACTGTACCACTGTATCACTGTATCACTGTGTGTACCACTGTATGTCTGTAACCCTGTATGACTGTACCACTGTGTGTCTGTACCACTGTGTGTCTGTACCACTGTACCAATGTATGTCTGTAACACTGTACAACTGTATGTTTGTACCACTGTATGTCTGTTCCACTGTACCACTGTATGTCTGTACCACTGTGTGTCTGTACCACTGTATGTCTGTACCACTGTGTGTCTGTACCACTGTATATCTGTACCACTGTATCACTTTATCACTGTGTGTACCACTGTATGTCTGTAACCCTGTATGACTGTACCACTGTATGTCTGTACCACTGTGTGTCTGTACCACTGTACCCCTGTATGTCTGTACCACTGTACCACTGTATGTCTGTACCACTGTATGTCTGTACCACTGTATGTCTGTACCACTGTACCACTGTATGTCTGTACCACTGTATGTCTGTACCACTGTACCACTGTATGTCTGTACCACTGTATGTCTGTACCACTGTATGTCTGTACCACTGTACCACTGTATGTCTGTACCACTGTATGTCTGTACCACTGTACCACTGTATGTCTGTACCACTGTATGTCTGTACCACTGTATGTCTGTACCACTGTACCACTGTATGCCGTACCACTGTACCACTGTATGTCTGTACCACTGTACCACTGTATGTCTGTACCACTGTATGTCTGTACCACTGTATGTCTGTACCACTGTACCCCTGTATGTCTGTACCACTGTATGTCTGTACCCCTGTATGTCTGTACCACTGTACCACTGTATGTATGTACCCCTGTATGTCTGTACCACTGTATGTCTGTACCACTGTACCACTGTATGTCTATACCACTGTATGTTTGTACCCATGTATGTCTGTACCACTGTATGTCTGTACCACTGTATGTCTGTACCACTGTTACCCCTGTATGTCTGTACCACTGTTACCCCTGTATGTCTGTACCACTGTTACCCCTTTATGTCTGTACCACTGTACCACTGTATGTCTGTACCCCTGTACCACTGTACCACTGTATGTCTGTACCCCTGTATATCTAATATAATAATAATATATGCCATTTAGCAGACGCTTTTATCCAAAGCGACTTACAGTCATGTGTGCATACATTCTAAGTACCCCTGTATGTCTGTACCACTGTATGTCTGTACCACTGTGTGTCTGTACCACTGTACCACTGTATGACTGTACCACTGTACCACTGTATGTCTGTACCACTGTGTGTCTGTACCCCTGTATATCTGTACCACTGTGTGTCTGTACCCCTGTACAGACACACAGTGTATATCTGTACCACTGTGTGTCTGTACCCCTGTATGTCTGTACCACTGTACCACTGTGTGTCTGTACCACTGTACCACTGTATGACTGTACCACTGTACCACTGTATGTCTGTACCACTGTATGTCTGTACCACTGTGTGTCTGTACCCCTGTATATCTGTACCACTGTGTGTCTGTACCCCTGTATATCTGTACCACTGTGTGTCTGTACCCCTGTACCCCTGTATATCTATACCACTGTGTGTCTGTACCCCTGTATATCTGTACCACTGTGTGTCTGTACCCCTGTATATCTGTACCACTGTGTGTCTGTACCACTGTGTGTCTGTACCACTGTATGTCTGTACCACTGTATGTCTGTACCACTGTATGTCTGTGCCACTGTACCACTGTACCACTGTGTGGTCCTTCTGTAGCTCAGTTGGTAGAGCATGGCGCTTGTAACACCAGGGTAGTGGGTTCAATCCCCGGGACCACCCATACGTAGAATGTATGCACACATGACTGTAAGTCGCTTTGGATAAAAGCGTCTGCTAAATGGCATATATTACTGTATGACTGTACCACTGTACCTTCTCAGGATTTTCTGTAAAGTCTTCTAATGCACCTGACAAACACTTAGTTTTCTCTTTTACCATGCTGCAATACTGAAATCAATGGCTGAAAAGACAAGCCCTGCATCTACATCACTGTGACTTTATTCTGCCTTTACAATGTTCACAGACACAACTCAGCCTTTATAGGGACACTGTCTGTCTGTTTGTCTGTCTTTCTGTCTGTCTGTACGGCAACAAGCTGCACAGTGGATAGTTGCTGGGCATATGAGAAAACTTCAACATCAAGAAATCTGCTTTGTTCACACCCGGAGAGAGAGAGAGCTGTGCTGCTAACCCTGGGTGGCTTCCCAAATAGCACCCTATTTCCTACATAGTGCACTACTTTTGTCCAAAGCCATAGAGGTGCACCATAAAGGGAATAGAGTGCCATTTGGGATGCAGACTTGGTCTGCCTAGCAGCTCCATTATGAGCTGATGTCACAGTCACATCAGCGTGGGCAGTAGAACCTCCGGGAGCTAATTGGAAGTGTGGGAAATGAATCCTACGATGATCCTCTACATTACGATTGGCCGACAAACTGACGTGATGATCCCTTCCTTCTTTCAAAGTTCTGAGAGATCTTCAAGGTTCTCTGTAATGACGAGGTGGCCTACAATGATCCAATTTCCTTTCAATTCATCAATCTATTATTTAATTGCTATCATTTATTCTGACAAATTATCCTGAAGCAGATGTAGATGATTCTAAATTCTTCATTTCAATATTCCTTTCATGATTAACTTTGATCCTGTCTTGCTTAACTAAATATTTCTGGACTTCAACTTCGCAAGCTGGCAATTCCTTTTATAAACAGTATAACAGCAGTTTTGTCATTTTGAGGTTTACCTTGTTATTATGAAAAGATACCTAAAGAAAAGCTCAATTAAATAACTCAGATGCATAGATGTAAGTAGTCTTCAGAGCATACCTAATGTTTTGTCACTTTCTCGTGGATCCTTGTCTTTTTTTCTCACTAGGGAGCAAGCAACAGAGTAAGAATCCTGACAGCAAGGCATTAAATTTAAATCACCTTTCCATATCCTAGTGGATTTTGCTGTGATACTTTTCTTTTCGCATTACATTTGTCTCATGTTATGGTTTAACTAAGTGGTATTATTTATGAAATGCGAGTACATGCCCAGCCCTGCAGCTGTGTCGGCCTGTCATCAAATTAACACAAGCACGGGAGAGTGAACTAAAAAAAATGCTCACTGCCATGACCTATCAGGCTCACGGACTGGGAAATGCACTGGCTCTGTCATGCAGGCGCCTCGCACTAAGACCACCCAAGAAAATGCAATACACTCTGCTGCAGGCCCTGTGTGGCTGTCCTGGCTGGGTGGCATAGTCGGCAGGCCCTGTGTGGCTGGTTGGCGTAGTCGGCAGGCCATGACGGGTCCCTCAATGTCCTCCACCAGCACCAGTAGCACCAGACCTGTCAGTGGCCCAGTGTGATCATGGTGCTCTACATTGACAGGGGTGACCACGAGTGTGTGATCCCCCTGAAACCCCCTGACACTCGCAGGCCTAATCTGTGAGCAGCATCGCAGCAGCAGTCTGCCTCCTCTAGAGACCATACAGAGAGGACAGGTCATTACTGGAGCGTCCTTCAAAGGGACTCCTCACAGTGCTGTATGTCTCTCTACCCTTCCTCCTCTCTAACCTCTCCTCGATCACTCTTGGCACAAAGCCTGCGGTGTATTTTGACCATTGCTTTACACCTCAGAGGATGTAAGGGCCTGAGGAGGGCTAGACTTGTTCTGCAAAAAAGAAAGTACCAGGACTTAATAAATGTGCTCTTGACAGCATCAGCCACAAATAGTATTGGACTTGAGGGTGATATGTTAGGGTCTTTAGTGTAGTAATGTCACTTTAAAAAAACAGAGGTCATGTAACTGTTCTTCATTTTCTTACTTCTTACTTCTTACTTACATGGGGTTTAATATATTCCACGACCAAATATAAACCAAATTTACCAAAACAATACATGTTAATTGAATACATGCAGCAGTACTTTATCTACCACTTGCAAGATAAATCGGTTTTCAGTAATGGTTAATACTAATTTATTGGGCTTTCACTTTATCAGAACCCAGTGCTTTTAATCTAATTTCATAGTCAAAACGTTGATCAGAACCCAGTGCTTTTAATCTAATTTCATAGTCAAAACGTTGATCAGAACCCAGTGGTTTTAATCTAATTTCATAGTCTAAAAGTTGATCAGAACCCAGTGGTTTTAATCTCATTTCAGCACCCAGTGGTTTTAATCTAATTTCAGAACCCAGTGGTTTTAATCTAATTTCAGAACCCAGTGGTTTTAAACTAAGGTTTTAAACTAAACTAACTAACTAAGTTTAAACTAATTGGTTTTAAACTAAGTTTGTTACACTTTCTTGATTTGACTGGATACGGGATCACATTAATAGATGAAGTGGAACAGCATATCTACTCTCTGAAGTACAGCAGCATTCATTGTCTTACAATAGAATAAGATATTTTTCCATGATTCCTAAGATCGGAGACAATTATAACACCAGACGAAAGAATGAAGAAGCAACTGAGGCCAATATTTCTGGACTCCGAGCAATACCATACATTACCATAACCAAAGTTTTTTTATACATATGTGCTCACTGATTCTTTTTCAAATATTAGCTACTGCATTTCACATCAGGAATGATTGTCTCTAATACGCAGCCACACTAGTAAGAGGAGCACACCTAACTGTGTGCATACATTGGCAAGAAAATGTATGTGAACGCTTAGAATTACCTGGACTTCTGCATAAATTGGTCATCAAATTTGATCTGATCTTCAGACAATTTTAATTTGATCTGATCTTCACAACAATAGACAATCACAGTGTTCTTAAACTAATAACACACAAAATATTGTATTTTTCTTGTCTATATTGAAAACATAATTTAAACATTCACAGTGTAAGTTGGAAAACGTATGTGAACCCCTTGGCTAATGACTTCTCCAAAAGCTAATTGGTCAGCTAACCTGGAGTCCAATCATTGAGACGAGATTGTAGATCTTTTGAAAATTTGAGTTTGCTAATCACAAGAAGCATTGCCTGATGTGAACCATGCCTCGATCAAAAGAGATCTCAGAAGACCTAAGCTGTAGAATTGTTGACTTGCATAAAGCTGGAAAGGTTTACAAAAGTATCTCTAAAAGCCTTGATGTTCATCAGTCCACGGTAAACCAAATTGTCTATAAATGGAGAAAATCAGCACTGTTGCTACTCTCCCTAGGAGTGGCCATCCTGCAAAGATGACTGCAGGAGCACAGCACAGAATGATCAATCAGGTTAAGAAGAATCCTAGGGTGTCAGCTAAATACTTACAGAAATCTCTGGAACATGCTAACATCTCTGTTGACGAATCTACGATATAAGGACACCACGGAAGAAGCCACTGCTGACCAAAAAAAACTTTGCTGAATGTCTGAAGTTTGCAAAAGTGCACCTGGATGTTCCACTGGGCTACTGACAAAATATTCCGTGGACAGATGAAATTAAAGTTGAGTTGTTTGGAAAGAACACACAACTCTACGTGTGGAGAAAAAAAGGCACAGCACACCAACATCAAAACCTCATCCGAACTGTAAAGTCTGGTTGGAGGGAGCATCATGGTTTGGGGCTGCTTTGCTGCCTCAGGACCGGGACAGCTTGCTATCATCGACGGAACACTGAATTCCTAAGTTCATCAAGACATTTTGCAGGAGAATGTTAGGCTATCCGTCCACCTGTTGAAGCTCAACAGAAGTTTGGTGATGCAACAGGACAACGTCCCAAAACACAGAAGTAAATCAACAACAGAATGGCTTCAAGAGAAGAAAATACACCTTCTGGAGTGGCCCAGTCAGAGACCTGACCTCAAGCCGATTGACATGCTGTGGCATGACCTCAAGAGAGCAGTTCACACCAGACACCAGACACACCAGACATCCCAAGAATATTGCTGAACTGAAACAGTTTTGTAAAGGAATGGCACAACATTCCTCCTGACACATTCACAAACTACATGATACTCAAATTAACCTCCAAAAATAATACGTTGGTATCTGTAGAGTAAGATCATAAGGCAAAAACGAAGCTGCAAAAACTGTGTGTGGTCCTGTATGTATGATGGTGACAGAGTCAGTGATGGAATAGAGAAGGCAAAATGTGTTACTTCTTAACTAAATCCTTCCTTCTTGCCTAGAATAAGTCTGTTTCTGTGTTTGTAAGATTTTTCTAGATTATATTATATATGCATACAGTGGGGCAAAAAATTATTTAGTCAGCCACCAAGTGTGCAAGTTCTCCCACTTAGAAAGATGAGAGAGGCCTGTAATTTTCATCATAGGTACACTTCAACTATGACAGACAAAATGAGAAGAAAAAAAAATCCAGAAAATCACATTGTGGGATTTTGTATGAATTTATTTGCAAATTATGGTGGAAAATAAGTATTTGGTCACCTACAAACAAGTAAGATTTCTGGCTCTCACCGACCTGTAACTTCTTCTTTAAGAGCCTCCTCTGTTCTCCAATCGCTACCTGTATTAATGGCACCGGTTTGAACGTGTTATCAGTATAAAAGACACCTGTCCACAACCTCAAACAGTCACACTCCAAACTCCACTATGGCCAAGACCAAAGAGCTGTCAAAATTGGCGGCTGACTAAATACTTTTCTGCTCCACTGTCCTTGAAATGTACAAGTGAAAATGTAGGAACAGCTGAAAATGTAGCCAGTATGGACGCTGATGCTATAGAACTATGCATTATAGGGAATAGGGAGTAATTTGGGATGCGATTGTGTTTCAATGGTGATGACAAATATTGAGTTTCAGCTCTGAGGCACTCTGCTAAATGCAAGGTGTACAGTGGGGTCTGAAATTATTGACACCCTTGATAAAGATGAGCAATAATGTCTGTATAAAATAAATAATTAACGTGGCACTTTATAATAACTTAATATAGGTCCTTATAAACCATGTACTAATCCCCAGTTAACATCATCTGAAGTGTGGGTTATTTATGTTTTATAAATACTTTACAAATGTTTTGACTGACCAGGGTAATTTCATACAAAACAATATTGACATGCCATTGGTAGACATTTCAGCAGTACCTGATTCTCCTTTAGGTCTCAAATAGCCTAGAACATATCAATGGTAAAAGAACAAGCACACAACAACGGATGATAAAGGACATTTATTAAACTGGTTTGGTGGAATAGTTGTAATGGGAATGTTGTGTTCATGTTGTCAACCTGGAGAACTGATCCTAAAACAGTGAAATGGAGCCAACTACACACAACAGCTGGCCGGACCGTGCAGGTTTTCTCAAGTGGATTTTTAGTAGTCCATTACTACTGATACAGTATGTGATTGACGAGGATTTACAGGTAGAAGTGTTACCTCTATGATTTGCAGGTAGAAGTGTTACCTGTATGATTTGCAGGTTGAAGTGTTACCTGTATGATTTACAGGTAGAAGTGTTACCTGTATGATTTGCAGGTAGAAGTGTTACCTGTATGATTTACAGGTAGAAGTGTTACCTGTATGATTTACAGGTAGAAGTGTTACCTGTATGATTTGCAGGTAGAAGTGTTACCTGTATGATTTGCAGGTGAAATGTTACCTGTATGATTTACAGGTAGAAATGTTACCTGTATGATTTGCAGGTATTTTATTTTATTCTACCTTTATTTAACTAGGCAAGTCAGTTAAGAACAAATTCTTATTTTTAATGATGGCCTAGGAACAGTGGGTTAACTGCCTGTTCAGGGGCAGAACGGCAGATTTGTACCTTGTCAGCTCGGTGATTTGAACTTGCACCCTTTTGGTTACTAGTCCAACACTCTAACCACTAGGCTACCCTGAGGTACAGGTTTTACCTGTATTATTTACAGGTGAAATGTTACCTGTATGATTTACAGGTGAAATGTTACCTGCATGATTTACAGGTGAAATGTTACCTGTATGATTTGCAGGTAGAAGTGTTACCTGTATGATTTGCAGGTAGAAGTGTTACCTGTATAATTTACAGCTTGAAGTGTTACGTGTATGATTTGCAGGTTGAAGTGTTACCTGTATGATTTACTGGTAGAAGTGTTACCTGTATAATTTCCAGGTTGAAGTGTTACGTGTATGATTTACACGTTGAAGTGTTACCTGTAAGATTTGCAGGTAGAAGTGTTACCTGTATGATTTGCAGGTAGAAGTGTTACCTGTATAATTTACAGGTTGAAGTGTTACGTGTATGATTTGCACGTAGAATTGTTACCTGTATGATTTGCAGGTAGAAGTGTTACCTGTATGATTTGCAGGTAGAAGTGTTATCTGTATAATTTACAGGTTGAAGTGTTACGTGTATGATTTGCAGGTTGAAGTGTTACCTGTATGATTTACTGGTAGAAGTGTTACCTGTATAATTTACAGGTAGAAGTGTTACCTGTATGATTTGCAGGTAGAAGTGTTACCTGTATGATTTGCAGGTTGAAGTGTTACCTGTCTGATTTGCAGGTTGAAGTGTTACCTGTATGATTTACAGGTAGAAGTGTTACCTGTATGATTTGCAGGTTGAAGTGTTACCTGTATGATTTGCAGGTAGAAGTGTTACCTGTATGATTTACAGGTTGAAGTGTTACCTGTATGATTTGCAGGTAGAAGTGTTACCTGTATGATTTGCAGGTTGAAGTGTTACCTGTATGATTTACAGGTAGAAATGTTACCTGTATGATTTGCAGGTAGAAGTGTTACCTGTATGATTTACAGGTTAAATATTACCTGTTTGATTTGCAGGTTGAAGTCTTACCTGTATGATTTACAGGTAGAATTGTTACCTGTAGCATTTGCAGGTAGTAGTGTTACCAGTATGATTTACAGGTAGAAGTGTTTCCTGTATGATTTGCAGGTAAAAGTGTTACCTGTATGATTTGCAGGTAGAAGTGTTACCTGTATGATTTACAGGTTAAATATTACCTGTTTGATTTGCAGGTTGAAGTCTTACCTGTATGATTTGCAGGTAGAAGTGTTACCTGTATGATTTGCAGGTTGAAGTGTTACCTGTATGATTTGCAGGTAGAAGTGTTACCTGTATGATTTGCAGGTTGAAGTGTTACCTGTATGATTTGCAGGTAGAAGTGTTACCTGTATGATTTGCAGGTAGAAGTGTTACCTGTATGATTTGCAGGTAGAAGTGTTACCTGTATGATTTGCAGGTAGAAGTGTTACCTGTATGATTTGCAGGTTGAAGTGTTACCTGTATGATTTGCAGGTAGAAGTGTTACCTGTATGATTTACAGGTTGAAGTGTTACCTGTATGATTTGCAGGTAGAAGTGTTACCTGTATGATTTGCAGGTTGAAGTGTTACCTGTATGATTTACAGGTAGAAGTGTTACCTGTATGATTTGCAGGTAGAAGTGTTACCTGTATGATTTACAGGTTAAATAAATATTACCTGTTTGATTTGCAGGTTGAAGTCTTACCTGTATGATTTGCAGGTAGAAGTGTTACCTGTATGATTTGCAGGTTGACGTGTTACCTGTGTGATTTACAGGTAGAAGTGTTAACTGTATGATTTGCAGGTTGACGTGTTACCTGTGTGATTTGCAGGTAGAAGTGTTACCTGTATGATTTGCAGGTAGAAGTGTTACCTGTATAATTTACAGGTAGATGTGTTACCTGCATGATTTGCAGGTATAAGTGTTACCTGTATGATTTGCAGGTAGAAGTGTTACCTGTATGATTTGCAGGTAGAAGTGTTACCTGTATGATTTGCAGGTAGAAGTGTTACCTGTATGATTTGCAGGTAGAAGTGTTACCTGTATGATTTGCAGGTAGAAGTGTTACCTGTATGATGTGCAGGTTGAAGTGTTACGTGTAAAACCTTTAATTAATTCCAGTCCTTCAGACTTTCAACCACAGACTATTTTCATGGTTTTGTTTAACAGCACCTTTGCTATGCTTTTAAATGTATTAACTCTTTAAACTTTAATGGGATAGTTCATTGAAATAATTTATTCAGATAATTGTTTCCTTACCTGATAAGCAGTCTATGGACTGCTCTAAATCTATCTTGGACAGATTATGTGTGTAAACTGGAATCTGTCACGACGGTATTGAATGCATAGGGCAACAAGCAATAGTAGTTCCTGTGTTTGGGTTTTTGTTTGTTTGGATGCACCAGGATTGGTCACTGATAGTTTGGATGCACCAGGATTGGTCACTGATAGTTTGGATGCACCAGGATTGGTCACTGATAGTTTGGATGCACCAGGATTGGTCACTGATAGTTTGGATGCACCAGGATTGGTCACTGATAGTTTGGATGCACCAGGATTGGTCACTGATAGTTTGGATGCACCAGGATTGGTCACTGATAGTTTGGATGCACCAGGATTGGTCACTGATAGTTTGGATGCACCAGGATTGGTCACTGATAGTTTGGATGCACCAGGATTGGTCACTGATAGTTTGGATGCACCAGGATTGGATGAAGGCGGTGCTTATAATTTGACTGCTTTGCATATGTGGTAAAATTAGCAGAAGGGGAGGGGGCTTTGGTTGAGAGTTTCCTTTTGTGAGGGTGGAGACTTCGCAAACCAGAACTCCCAGTTTCTAATAGGTATGGACACAGAAGTTAATCACGCAGCTGACCAAATTACCCAAGGTGTTAGTTCTGGCGTAACCAAGCACAGACTTATTTTAAGAGTGACTGGAATCCACACTTTGGTTTTGGTAGAAAAGTCACTGCCAAGAATCGCTTATGTTAGTATTTTGGGATTAAAAAGAGTCAGAAGTTACACATCATATTATTACAACATTGTGACTGTTTTGGAATAAAATGTTCAATACATTTTCTTAAATGTCCTCTGTGTTGTGTGCTTATTGTTGAACCATTGATACGTTCTAGAAGCCATTTTGAGACCTGAAGGAGCTGCTGGAAGGTATTGCAGGAATGTCTGCCAATGACATGTCCATCTTTTTGTGAGAAATTACACTGGTCACTCAAACCATTTATAAAATATTTATAAAGTATAAAATAGCCCACATTTTAGATGAGGTCACGCGAAAACACTTAACTAATGATTAGTAAATGCTTTATATGGATCTATATTATATATCTGATTAATGAGCTTATGAATCTTTATTAAATACTATTAAAATGTGTTCATAAATAACTAGGTTACTAACATTTACAAATGTAGGAGTAATGATTAATCGATTATGACTGAACTATTTACTAATCCATTATAAATGCTATATTACGTGAAGTTAATATATAAACACGACCATAATTTGTTCGAAATTGTATTATTTTATACTAACACAATTGCTCAGAGAAATATATTTAGTTTAAAAAGTAAGACGCTACCATGATTAGGGATAATCCTGAATGATTATGAGTGAGAAAGGGTCAATAATCATACCCCTAAGACATGCTAACCTCTCACCATTGCCAATAACATGAGCAAGCTTGATGTAGTCCTTGCATGCTAGGCATTTGGGACCAAATACTAAAGGTCTTATTTATAAGAATCTCGAGTGGTGTCAATCACTTTGCACCCTACCTTTTAAATTATTATTATTTAAAACAAAAATGTAAACAAAATCTCTTCCTCTGAGCAATTGTATTAGTATAAAATAATATAATTTCAAACACATTTGAGCATTGAATATAGCTCAGTAATTGATGTATTTATTTTATACAGTCGTTATTGCTTTTCTTGTTCCCCGGGAGGTGTTGGGTTAAATGCAGAAGACACATTTCATTTGAAGGCATTCAGTTGACTAGGTATCACCCTTTCTCTTATATTTATCAAGGGTGTCAATAATTTAACCACACTGTATGTCCATTGGTATTTTTGGGGCCTTGTTTACCTTTGGTCTCTGTAAATGCACTCAGGACGATGGTTCTGTCCATGTATGTTTTATATACACGTACCTGACACATTTTAAACGTGTCTGAAATATGCTGTTACTGGCTTTTACAGTGAATTCTCTCTAAAATAATTCAGAAAGGAAACCATTTTCAGATGCATAGCATATGTAGTGAAAACCAATTTAAAAAGAATACCAGAACAAGAACAAAGATGTCCAAGATAAAACAAAATACATTTATTACGAAAGTATAGGCAGAAATTCACTTCCAAATATGGGATGGAGTTAGAGGTACAAAGCAGTACGTAATAAACTATTGCCCTCTATTGGAGAGAAGAGCTATCTACATTGGCATTTGGTGAAAAGGTTTTGATGATGTATCAGTGATGCTTTTTAGTCAACATCATCAAATCAACAAGCTGTACGTATACCAGTCCTCGAGAGAGAAAAAAACAAACCCATAAACAATCTGACTTTATATATAAAAAGACAAATATATTTAGATTTTCTCAAAACAGTATAAGTCTGTGAATGTGTTGTCACTCAGCGTAAAAAGGTTGGCTGGACTCTCCCCACCCCCAGGCTTTTTAACGTTGTTTTGCTCCGTAATTGGATAACACAGGTTTATCCACAGCAAGCACTTTGTATGAGCAATCCAATTTCACATACTCCTGAAAGGGAAGCCATTATTCCCTACCAAAGGTTGATACTGTAGTCACCCTGCCGCACAAAATGCAGCACAAAATCCTATCAGTGTTTAACCTTGTTACCAAGCAATCTGTATTATTGTCCTATAATTCTATATGTTGCCCTGTCCTCACTATGGCACCAGTTGGCTGGCTGGTATTTGGAAAGATGAAGCACTAGCTGTCTGTTGAGTTTGTTCACAATAATGCCTCAGCAGAATCTGAGGACTTGACTATTATCTTCAGGCATCGTTGTGGGAATTTGGCATCATGGTCCATCTCACTTTTAAAAGAAAATGGATGTCTGTTTGATGAATGTTTTAGTCATATAGGCCTAGAGTTCAGCAACATGTAGCCTAGCTAGCTAGCTGGGGTGTATTTACAGTATGTAAATACTGTGTTGCCTTGCAAGCGGCATCAGTCAATCACAACATTTCAAATATTCACTTCATGTGAAGCTTAAAGAGAAGAAAAAATACTCACAGCATTTCAAACCACCAAACCAACATACAAGCAGGCTACATATGGTTTCCCTATAGGGCCGTCGTTGTAAATAAGAATTTGTTCTTAACTGACTTGCCTAGTTAAATAAAGGTTAAATTAAAAATGCATGTAAAAACGGGCATATGGGGGAGGATGCCCCATAACAAATCTGGACGTCTCCATAAAAACCTAAACATCCATAAAACAATGTAGGCCCAAAGAAAGATGTCGACATTGTAATAAGAGATGATAGACACCTGCATGAGTCAAATGTGTAATTCAAGCACTACATGTGACTAAGAGAAAGGGATAGCCTAAACCACAAAAGGTTCCTCTCTTTCAGCTGTCACTGGTCAAGAAATGAAAAGTACAGATGCAGGATCTTAATCTGAGCCAGTTTGCTCCATCAGGATAATAGTCCTGCAGCAACAGGAAATATTTTTTTTTAATGTAGATTATAATTAATGGACGTCTTTGTAGGGGTTGATAAATTACTTGTTAGGGCAAATCAAGTCTGGAAATCTAAAGTGCAAATGACACACTAGAAGCCTTTTTACACTACAAGTTTGCATTTCCTGCTGTGCAGGACGTTTTTCGGCAACAAAAGAGTGATCATATTAAGATCTTACATCTGTAGCAAACATGGATTTTCACAACTAATCCCATGAGGGAATCCAGTTTAAACTAAAATAGAACATTTTAATCTGAAGTCCAACAACAGGCTCTCTCAAAACAAACCCAAACCAATTAGCTCTGCTGTTGCCAAGTCCGGTGTTTGCAAATGGATCAAGTTGTTTTCTCCCTCCAATAGAATCGAGCAGGCACCCCCCACCATCCTTTCAGTCCATCGGTCACAGCTGTGTTTGGTTGTGTTATAATTTGCAGATCAAGTGCTTCTAGCTATTATCCTAATTTTGGGCAAATGTTGATTTGCTTGATTAGATGATGGATTGCGTTTTCATCAGGTAGTACTTGTGTTGATGGGTGTTTGTAGGCTTTTGGCAGTGGTACAGTTCTAGTTATGATGACTGTAGTGGAGAGTGGGGTAAATTGAGATATTTATACAATCGGCATCACTCCGTCAAATTAAATATAATATTATTTCTAACAAAGATATATCTACTTATATTTTAGGATGTTGTTTATCCCTGGAAAAATCTGAATTCAGTTTTGAATTCATGTAAACTTTACCGTTTTGAAAACATAACTTGTCCAAAAAAAAGAGGTCTCTTTGTACAAATTACCTGGGTACGGTAGAAATTGAGCCACGGGAGAAGGGTAAATTGAGCCGGCCATACATTCCTATACTGAATTAAATATTACCTACTATTTTTTTACAACCATGTCTATCTTTTTTTCTCAAACACAATCGCTTTTTTGTCTTTTAATGATTTTAAGATCATTTTAGAACAGGCTCAACACCTAACAAACTTGCTTGTACTTGCTGTTCATATGTTTAATATAGTCTTTTCCCTGTTGCCTTGCATTTTGTCTGGGAGGAAAACACTTCAATTTTCTCAACTTGCCATTGGCTCAACCACAGGCTCAACTTGCCATTGGTTCAACCACGGGCTCAACTTGCCATTGGCTCAACCAAGGGCTCAACTTGCCATTGGCTCAACCACGGGCTCAACTCAATAAGGCAGAACAGTTGAAACTGGAGCAGCAGCACAGTCAAGATGCCATTGGCTCAACCACGGGCTCAACTTACCATTGGCTCAACCAAGGGCTCAACTTGCCATTGGCTCAACCACGGGCTCAACTTGCCATTGGCTCAACCACGGGCTCAACTTACCATTGGCTCAACCACGGGCTCAACTTGCCATTGGCTCAACCAAGGGCTCAACTTGCCATTGGCTCAACTACGGGCTCAACTTGCCATTGGCTCAACCACGGGCTCAACTTGCCATTGGCTCAACCACGGGCTCAACTTGCCATTGGCTCAACCACGGGCTCAACTTGCCATTGGCTCAACCACGGGCTCAACTTGCCATTGGCTCAACCACAGGCTCAACTTGCCATTGGCTCAACCACGGGCTCAACTTGCCATTGGCTCAACCACAGGCTCAACTTACCCCAAGACCATTGTTTCAACATTGTGACTATATTAGCCCACATCGCTACAAGGATGCACTTTCATGCTAGGTTTAGGACCTCATTAAAGCTTATCGAGACCCCAACTGATGTTTAGTACAATCTTAAAATGATCTAATTTGTTTTAGACACAAGCATCATGAAACCTCTACTGTAACACATTCATTCATTTGACCTGATGAAAATCTTCTTCTTTTTTGACCTAAGTTGTTTACCACGTTTTCCAGTATGTTTCTTCACTGACTTTGTGCAATTATGATCTCTTCCTAAATATTTGGTCAAATTACGAATTTTGTGTACGGTTTGCTAGAAACAAGGGTGGCTCAACTTACCCTTTTTGCTCAACTTACCCCTTTTGGCTCAAGTTACCACACTCTTCCTATGAGTAGCTAGAGACCCATCGTTCTCTATTTATCCTGTCTACGTCCCAATTAGTTCTCCTACCTCCCAAAGTGTACACTTGTTCACTTCCCGCCACTGATTTGAAAAGAAACAACTGGAAATGTGTAAATATGGTGTAAACTCTCTCTAGTACATGGCTCCAACAATACAATGCTTTTAGATATGGGAAGTAGAGAATAGAGAGAAAGAGACGTTATTGAGACACACCCTGTGATCTCTACGAGGCTTTAGGAGCAATGCAAATCCCATACAGCACATGCCTCAGCACAGTGTCAAATCTGTATTATTGACACCAGTTGGGTGCTATTAGGTGTAAGCATGGCATGTGGGAACAGTGCGCGTTGAAAGGAAATTGATTATAGGCCCAGCTCTGCAGGGAGATGAAATGAAACCAGCAGACGGGGTTAAGGCTACAGTACATGGAGTCTTTGAGAATATGTTCTGAAAACCCTGATACGCTTTTGTTTGTAGCCAGGCATGATTATTGCTAGGGATCAGGGAGATGAAATGAAACCAGTAGACGGGGTTAAGGCTACAGTACATGGAGTCTTTGAGAATATGTTCTGAAAACCCAGGCATGATTATTGATAGGGATCAGGGAGATTCCCAGTTCTCCACATAAGACTTAGTCCAAACATAAAACACGACACTTGCACCTTTTCCTATTTGTCTTGCTAAGCATCTTATGACAAGGTGTGAAAGAGCAACATAATCCCAGTATTATCTTCCTATTTAATGCTTGATCAGTTCTATGAGCTTCCTCTCTAATGTCTATTGTCTCTAAAAGTAAGAGGATAACAGCCAAGATACTGTATACAGTACTGTAATATATTTTTTTTTATATCAACCTGCTTATAAAGACAACACAGAATATATACATTAATAAAATAACTAACATACTTCTGAAAATCTAACAAGAACATAGAAGAGTTCAACAAAGACTCAAGACATCTGTGTACGCTGGGGAGTTGAATGTGTGTTGACTCAAGACATCTGTGTACGCTGGGGAGTTGAATGTGTGTTGACTCAAGACATCTGTGTACGCTGGGGAGTTGAATGTGTGTTGACTCAAGACATTTGTGTACGCTGGGGAGTTGAATGTGTGTTGACTCAAGACATTTGTGTACGCTGGGGAGTTGAATGTGTGTTGACTCAAGACATCTGTGTACGCTGGGGAGTTGAATGTGTGTTGACTCAAGACATCTGTGTACGCTGGGGAGTTGAATGTGTGTTGACTCAAGACATCTGTGTACGCTGGGGAGTTGAATGTGTGTTGACTCAAGACATCTGTGTACGCTGGGGAGTTGAATGTGTGTTGACTCAAGACATCTGTGTACGCTGGGGAGTTGAATGTGTGTTGACTCAAGACATCTGTGTACGCTGGGGAGTTGAATGTGTGTTGACTCAAGACATCTGTGTACGCTGGGGAGTTGAATGTGTGTTGACTCAAGACATCTGTGTACGCTGGGGAGTTGAATGTGTGTTGACTCAAGACATCTGTGTACGCTGGGGAGTTGAATGTGTGTTGACTCAAGACATCTGTGTACGCTGGGGAGTTGAATGTGTGTTGACTCAAGACATCTGTGTACGCTGGGGAGTTGAATGTGTGTTGACTCAAGACATCTGTGTACGCTGGGGAGTTGAATGTGTGTTGACTCAAGACATCTGTGTACGCTGGGGAGTTGAATGTGTGTTGACTCAAGACATTTGTGTACGCTGGGGAGTTGAATGTGTGTTGACTCAAGACATCTGTGTACGCTGGGGAGTTGAATGTGTGTTGACTCAAGACATCTGTGTACGCTGGGGAGTTGAATGTGTGTTGACTCAAGACATCTGTGTACGCTGGGGAGTTGAATGTGTGTTGACTCAAGACATCTGTGTACGCTGGGGAGTTGAATGTGTGTTGACTCAAGACATCTGTGTACGCTGGGGAGTTGAATGTGTGTTGACTCAAGACATCTGTGTACGCTGGGGAGTTGAATGTGTGTTGACTCAAGACATCTGTGTACGCTGGGGAGTTGAATGTGTGTTGACTCAAGACATTTGTGTACGCTGGGGAGTTGAATGTGTGTTGACTCAAGACATCTGTGTACGCTGGGGAGTTGAATGTGTGTTGACTCAAGACATCTGTGTACGCTGGGGAGTTGAATGTGTGTTGACTCAAGACATCTGTGTACGCTGGGGAGTTGAATGTGTGTTGACTCAAGACATCTGTGTACGCTGGGGAGTTGAATGTGTGTTGACTCAAGACATCTGTGTACGCTGGGGAGTTGAATGTGTGTTGACTCAAGACATCTGTGTACGCTGGGGAGTTGAATGTGTGTTGACTCAAGACATCTGTGTACGCTGGGGAGTTGAATGTGTGTTGACTCAAGACATCTGTGTACGCTGGGGAGTTGAATGTGTGTTGACTCAAGACATCTGTGTACGCTGGGGAGTTGAATGTGTGTTGACTCAAGACATCTGTGAACGCTGGGGAGTTGAATGTGTGTTGACTCAAGACATTTGTGTACGCTGGGGAGTTGAATGTGTGTTGACTCAAGACATCTGTGTACGCTGGGGAGTTGAATGTGTGTTGACTCAAGACATCTGTGTACGCTGGGGAGTTGAATGTGTGTTGACTCAAGACATCTGTGTACGCTGGGGAGTTGAATGTGTGTTGACTCAAGACATCTGTGTACGCTGGGGAGTTGAATGTGTGTTGACTCAAGACATCTGTGTACGCTGGGGAGTTGAATGTGTGTTGACTCAAGACATCTGTGTACGCTGGGGAGTTGAATGTGTGTTGACTCAAGACATCTGTGTACGCTGGGGAGTTGAATGTGTGTTGACTCAAGACATCTGTGAACGCTGGGGAGTTGAATGTGTGTTGACTCAAGACATTTGTGTACGCTGGGGAGTTGAATGTGTGTTGACTCAAGACATCTGTGTACGCTGGGGAGTTGAATGTGTGTTGACTCAAGACATCTGTGTACGCTGGGGAGTTGAATGTGTGTTGACTCAAGACATCTGTGTACGCTGGGGAGTTGAATGTGTGTTGACTCAAGACATCTGTGTACGCTGGGGAGTTGAATGTGTGTTGACTCAAGACATCTGTGTACGCTGGGGAGTTGAATGTGTGTTGACTCAAGACATTTGTGTACGCTGGGGAGTTGAATGTGTGTTGACTCAAGACATCTGTGTACGCTGGGGAGTTGAATGTGTGTTGACTCAAGACATCTGTGTACGCTGGGGAGTTGAATGTGTGTTGACTCAAGACATCTGTGTACGCTGGGGAGTTGAATGTGTGTTGACTCAAGACATTTGTGTACGCTGGGGAGTTGAATGTGTGTTGACTCAAGACATCTGTGTACGCTGGGGAGTTGAATGTGTTGTTAGGTCTTGTATTTATAGAGGCTGTGGTCCCTGTGAGGGTTGTAAAAGTGTGTAATGGTGTGTTTGTGTGTGTACCTGCAGCAAAATAATTCATTGTCAACCACTGATACTCAGGTTCCACTTTTGCTTGAATAATCTGTACACCTATTTTGCATTTTCCTATTTCAATAGGCAGAGAAACCTTACTCCTGGGAGTTATAACTCGGCTTAAAAGGAACTGTTCAGAACATGAAGGAATTACTAAGTGAATCGGGAACACAAATTTGTTTACAAGTGGCACTGCTCCCAAATCTGTTTGGAAAGACCGAAAACAACTTCCCTAAACAGAAGCAGCCGTACGGGAGGCAGGTGGCCTAGTGGTTAAGTAAGGTCACCTGCATGTCGCAAGATGGTGTTAAACCAATAAGACAAAAGCTTTTATTTCTGCTTGGGTTAGTTAATTAAAGCAAGTGCTTAGGTCTCAAAACAAAGTTCCTACTATGTTTTCTAATGTATGGGATGTGAATATTATCATAGTGAAGAAGAGAGAGAGAAAAAAATAACCATCAAGATAAGGATTAATTAATGACGACAAACATCTCTCTGGATGTGCATCCGTGTTTTAGAGTCTGCCGCCATAGAGCTATTTTTGAGACACTTCTAAATGAATAATAACAGAGCGAGGAACGCCATGGGAAAAAAAAAGTACAGCACGTTTAGTTCTTAAGGTTAAGCCTGGAACATATGCTGTGGTGAGTGAAAGCTGGATGTTGGTTTCCAGGTACTTTGCTGTGTGTTAGTCTACTAATACTGAGAGATTCATATTTCATGCACATTCTCATCCAATTAATATCAAGCAAAGTTGCAGTCTATTTCATATCTGATGAAAACTTGGGGTGGGTACCAATTAGTCTACTGTTAATTATCTCACACTCCTTTGATCTTGACTATGAATGCTCTGTCAGACGCTCCCATTTATTCATCATTCTGGATGGGAGACTCTTTGGAGATTGCACAGATTGATGCACATTAAAAATTGGCTTTAGAAGCGAGGCAGAAGCAGCAGTTAGATCCATGTGAGAGCAGCTAGTGCACATAGCTGTTGCATATTCTTTGTATATTCCCCTGTCTTCTTCAAGTCAGTACCCCACTGTGAAAACCCGGAGAGTATTTGAGTTTCATGTACACTTTAATTTTCCATTTTGCCTCTCACAGGGGAAGATACCATTCAGCAGGGGTAGACAGGTTCTTTAATTTTCCATTTTGCCTCTCACAGGGGAAGGTACCATTCTGCAGGGGTGGACAGGTTCTTTAATTTTCCATTTTGCCTCTCACAGGGGAAGATACCATTCTGCAGGGGTAGACAGGTTCTTTAATTTTCCATTTTGCCTCTCACAGGGGAAGATACCATTCTGCAGGGGTAGACAGGTTCTTTAATTTTCCTTTTTGCCTCTCACAGTGGAAGATACCATTCTGCAGGGGTAGACAGGTTCTTTAATTTTCCATTTTGCCTCTCACAGTGGAAGATACCATTCTGCAGGGGTAGACAGGTTCTAGATTCAGCTGCGGGGTGATTTTTTTTGTCAGAGTGGATGTAATTTGTACACTGCAAATTGACCACAACTAAGCCAAAAAAAGTACTTAAAAAATAAAAATAATTTATACCTTTCTTCTCTTTTTTTTTATAAAAAAAAAAAAATTGGTTTATGACATGAAGCCTAGTTTGGTGATGTAAACCCCCCCCCCCAACAAAAAAACAGCCTCCCTGTCTAGAGGCAAAGACGTGAATATTTAAACACAGCTCAAGTATGATGAGCTGAACACTGCAGCACCTCCATTTGTGTTACGAGATAATATTCTCAGTTCCTTTTCTGTGATGTGGACAGTAAGTTGAATTGGCTTGACACCGAGGATTAGTATTACTGTCAGAACAGGAGACAACCTAGACAACTGCTATACGACAGTGTGAACTACTGTTAGAGAAACACAGGAAGGTTCATAGCTTTGTGGTTCCAAATTTCACTGGATGGAACTTTTTGTCTGTTTTAACTTCCAAAGAGTTTTAGGAAGCTTTAAAGATGTTAAATTGCATTGTACTATTCACATTGATACGTTCTACTTTTTATGTGGTTGCAAAAAAAAAAAACTCCACGAGTTGACAAGGTACAAATCTGTCGTTCTGCCCCTGAACAAGGCAGTTAACCCACTGTTCCCCCAGTAGGCCGTCATTGTAAATAAAAATGTCTTCCTAACTGACTTGCCTAGTTAGGTTTATTTTTTATTTTTTAATCTATCATACTTAAAATGGCAAGCGGCAGGGTTTTTTACTAATGATTGATTTATGTTATCTCTTTGAACAGGTCCAAACAACTACAATTCTAATACATGTGTGGTTAATCTAAGAACTCAAATCAAAAGGGTATCATTGTGGTAAACACACTAATGTAGTATATAAGCTACGGCATCAACTGAAGGACACAGCATCAACTGAAACACAGCATCAACTGAAGGACACAGCATCAACTGAAGAACACAGCATCAACTGAAGGACACAGCATCAACTGAAAGACACAGCATCAACTGAAGGACACAGCATCAACCGAAGGACACAGCATCAACTGAAGGACACAGCATCAACTGAAGAACACAGCATCAACTGAAGGACACAGCATCAACCGAAGGACACAGCATCAACCGAAGGACACAGCATCAACTGAAGGACACAGCATCAACTGAAGGACACAGCATCAACTGAAGGACACAGCATCAACTGAAGAACACAGCATCAACTGAAGGACACAGCATCAACTGAAAGACACAGCATCAACTGAAGGACACAGCATCAACTGAAGGACGCAGCATCAACTGAAGGACACAGCATCAACTGAAGGACACAGCATCAACTGAAGGACACAGCATCAACTGAAGGACACAGCATCAACTGAAGGACACAGCATCAACTGAAGGACAGCATCAACTGAAAGACACAGCATCAACCGAAGGACACAGCATCAACTGAAGGACACAGCATCAACTGAAGGACACAGCATAAACTGAAGGACACAGCATCAACCGAAGGACACAACATCAACCGAAGGACACAGCATCAACCGAAGGACACAGCATCAACCGAAGGACACAGCATCAACCGAAGGACACAGCATCAACTGAAGGACACAGCATCAACTGAAGGACACAGCATCAACTGAAGGACACAGCATCAACTGAAGGACACATCATCAACCGAAGGACACAGCATCAACTGAAAGACACAGCATCAACTGAAGGACACAGCATCAACTGAAGAACACATCATCAACTGAAGGACACAGCATTACATTTACATTACATTTAAGTCATTTAGCAGACGCTCTTATCCAGAGCGACTTACAAATTGGTGCATTCACCTTATGACATCCAGTGGATCAACTGAAGGACACAGCATCAACTGAAGGACACAGCATCAACTGAAGGACACAGCATCAACTGAAGGACACATCATCAACCGAAGGACACAGCATCCACTGAAGGACACAGCATCAACCGAAGAACACAGCATCAACTGAAGGACACAGCATCAACTGAAGGACACAGCATCAACCGAAGGACACAGCATCAACTGAAGGACACAGCATCAACTGAAGGACACAGCATCAACTGAAGGACACAGCATCAACCGAAGGACACAGCATCAACTGAAGGACACAGCATCAACTGAAGGACACAGCATCAACCGAAGGACACAGCATCAACTGAAGGACACAACATCAACCGAAGGACACAGCATCAACTGAAGGACACAGCATCAACTGAAGGACACAGCATCAACTGAAGGACACAGCATCAACTGAAAGACACAGCATCAACTGAAGGACACAGCATCAACTGAAGAACACAGCATCAACTGAAGGACACAGCATTACATTTACATTACATTTAAGTCATTTAGCAGACGCTCTTATCCAGAGCGACTTACAAATTGGTGCATTCACCTTATGACATCCAGTGGATCAACTGAAGGACACAGCATCAACTGAAGGACACAGCATCAACTGAAGGACACAGCATTACATTTACATTACATTTAAGTCATTTAGCAGACGCTCTTATCCAGAGCGACTTACAAATTGATGCATTCACCTTATGACATCCAGTGGATCAACTGAAGGACACAGCATCAACCGAAGGACACAGCATCAACTGAAGGACACAGCATCAACTGAAGGACACAGCATCAACCGAAGGACACAGCATCAACTGAAGAACACAGCATCAACCGAAGGACACAGCATCAACTGAAGGACACAGCATCAACCGAAGGACACAGCATCAACCGAAGGACACAGCATCAACTGAAGGACACAGCATCAACTGAAGGACACAGCATCAACTGACGGACACAGCATCAACTGAAAGACACAGCATCAACTGAAGGACACAGCATCAACTGAAAGACACAGCATCAACTGAAGGACACAGCATCAACCGAAGGACACAGCATCAACTGAAGGAAAGCCTGTTTGTCAAAGTCGTGGTATTAAACACAACAAAATCTGTGTCCCTGAAGAAAAAGTTTTCAAGCTAAATTTGAATTTGTTCCCTCAAGGAAAGGTTTTGAAGCAAAATCTGTGTCCCACAAGGAAAGGTTTCAATGAAAATCCCACTGAAGGGTAAAGGATCATCTCCAACAGGGAGAGGAGCATCTCCAAGTCATGTCCAAAGCCTTAGCTGGAACTAACCATGGCAGCCCTGAATACATCACAAGACATTTGGAGGAAGGGAAAGAGAGTGAGAGAGTCAGGGGGAGAGCGAGCGAGTCAGAGAGAGTCAGGGGGAGAGCGAGCGAGTCAGAGAGAGTCAGGGGGAGAGCGAGCGAGTCAGAGAGAGTCAGGGGGAGAGCGAGCGAGTCAGAGAGAGTCAGGGGGAGAGCGAGCGAGTCAGAGAGAGTCAGGGGGAGAGCCGAGCGAGTCAGAGAGAGTCAGGGGGAGAGCGAGCGAGTCAGAGAGAGTCAGGGGGAGAGCGAGCGAGTCAGAGAGAGTCAGGGGGAGAGCGAGCGAGTCAGAGAGAGTCAGGGGGAGAGCCGAGCGAGTCAGAGAGCGTCAGGGGGAGAGCGAGCGAGTCAGAGAGAGTCACAAGTGAATGACCACTTAAGAAATGTACAAATGTGTCCATAGAAAATCATAAATCCAGAGAGCAATCAAGGGGCAGGCAATCCAATCCAGACAGGTATTTGTTGCATGGCACACGGTCATGAAGCCCGCCATTTTAATTAAACAAATGGGCTTTATGGAATGAATTAATGAATACATAATCGTTGTAGCTTTTTTTTTATGTGTTCAAGAAGTGGAACAATTACTGTTTGATTGCTTTTTAGAATTAGCCATATCTCTGAGATAAAGCCTTGTATCAGACCTGTGCCAATTATTTAATTTCAACTCAGTTAATCAATATGTTACGCTTTTCAAATGTTGGGGTGTAAGCAGAATCCTGCATCCTGTTCTCCATTTGCCTGTTGATGGGATAACATATGGACAAAGGAAATAAAAACAACTCATTTTGTTCCTAATTTGGCTTCAGCACTGACTTTATGGTAGTAAAGTACAATAAAAAACATGATTTATTTAATTTTAAAAGAACAATATAAAAGTTTAATCCAGTGTTGCCCCAGTTTCAGATAGGAAGTCATGGACATAGTTAAAGCACCACCAGTGATATCAGCAGACTTACCACACATCACAGACTCCTGGGAATGTGCTAATTAGAGGTTTGGAATCTGCAGCCATGCTACTCCAAGTTTTTATGCCTCTGTCACTTCCTATCCAGTCAATTGGATTGGAAATATCCCAAGAACAACCTACATATTTAGTTCTCCTTTTGCAAAAACAGGTCAGGCTGAGTTTGCAGGATATGGAATGATTCCAATTATTGGGGGATCCAATGGGAACAGAATATTGGCGTCCTGTATTTTTGACCTGCTGACCCAGCCTCTAGACGTGGCTAGCACAACGACTCGCTCTCACAGACCTGCTGACCCATCCTCAGGACGTGGCTAGCACAACGACTCGCTCTCACAGAAAGGCTCACCCTTCTTCTAGACGTGGCTAGCACAACGACTCGCTCTCACAGACCTGCTGACCCATCCTCAGGACGTGGCTAGCACAACGACTCACTCTCACAGACCTGCTGACCCATCCTCAGGACGTGGCTAGCACAACGACTTGCTCTCACAGACCTGCTGACCCATCCTCAGGACGTGGCTAGCACAACGACTCACTCTCACAGACAGGGTATGTTTGTTTTTACTCTAGATTGGCTTGTCCTGGTGAGGCCTTTGAACAAGAAGCTAGAACGATGAAATCGTATTGAAATTATGAATAAGTACATCTGAGAGATGTCAACTCTGATCTTCTCACGACGTTGTCTTCTTCGTCTTCTTCTTCTTCCTTTTAAAAATAAAATAAACAGGCTGTTGCTTTCCAACAAGGATCTGGACGTCTGAGTCTGAGGCTTCAGTCAGATAACTGTACAAATACTCTCACAGACCTGCAGACCCAGCTATTAGACATGGTTAGCACAACGACCCACTCTCACAGACCTGCAGACCCAGCCATTAGACATGGTTAGCACAACGATCCACTCTCACAGACCTGCAGACCCAGCCATTAGACATGGCTAGCACAACGATCCACTCTCACAGACCTGCAGACCCAGCCATTAGACATGGTTAGCACAACGACCCACTCTCACAGACCTGCAAACCCAGTCATTAAATACGGCTAGCACAACGACCCACTCTCACAGACCTGCAGACCCAGCCATTAGACATGGCTAGCACAACGACCCACTCTCACAGACCTGCAGACCCAGCCATTTGATGCAGTTAGCACAACGACCCACTCTCACGGACCTGCAGACCCAGCCATTAGACATAGCTAGCAAAACGACCCACTCTCACAGACCTGCAGACCCAGCCATTAGACATGGCTAGCGCAACGTCCCACTCTCACAGACCTGCAGACCCAGCCATTAGACATGGCTAGCGCAACGTCCCACTCTCACAGACCTGCAGACCCAGCCATTAGACATGGCTAGCTCAACGACCCACTCTCACAGACCTGCAGATCCAGCCATTAGACATGGCTAGCGCAACGACCCACTCTCACAGACCTGCAGACCCAGCCATTAGACATGGCTAGCGCAACGTCCCACTCTCACAGACCTGCAGACCCAGTCATTAAACACGGCTAGCACAACGACCCATTCTTGCAGACCCTGATATTAAACACGGCTAGTTGTACGCAATGGAAGCAGATTATTCATTATGATATTGTTTCAAGTTCATTTATATTAATGATAGTGTAATGGCATGACGTAAAACAAAACAACGTGTCTCATAAACAAATACTACACCAGACTTCCAGCAGGTATGCTCATTAGCAAGGGAACACTTTCCATTGACCTCTGTCTCTGTGTAGAGTATATATATATGTATATTCTTACTAATCTTGAAAATAAATCACATCTCTGGCTAGTAGAAAACCAGCTCCAAATCACAATCCCTTCAGTTTGAGGGATTTAGTTGAATGCATGCTTGGTTCATTGTCTCTGTGTGTCGAACCTTCTAAATTCCCTTGTATATGTGTGTGTCTGTCCACGGGCAGTGGTTCAGAACGTCTCCTAAATGTAATACACAGTTAGCAGGTCAGCGCAGTGGAGCTTCACTATAGCTGTCAGAGGATTGATGCCAAATTTATCATATTTCTGAATTCTGTATTTTAGTCCTGTGAAGCAAAAGTGGAATACTGATGTTGTGATTGACAAGCTGCTTTTCCCGAACGGAAATTCGAAAATGGAGTGTTCCATATTCATTGCCTGATTTAAATTCTACAACTGTACATCAGTTGACTTCACAATATAAGGGAACGTGTCCTATTCAACATCTCATAGGTTGTATCACATTTTCACTTCATTTTCATTACAGTACAACGGTTTGATTTGTTTGATCGTAGCTAGCTACTTAGCTAGCTACATAGCCGTCTTTGTATCAAAGATAATTGTGTAGTCTAGAGCGATTTTCTAGGTTCGCTAGCCATCTATTGTCGTTCTTTTAACGCAACGTAACGTAAACAACACTGCTAGCTAGCCTGCTAGCCCCCGAATAGCATCACTGCAGAAACTATTACACTCAACGGAACGACTTGATTAGTGTAGTGTCAACAACGCACCCACTGCCAGCTGGCCTACTTCAGCAGTACTGTATCATTTTAATCATTTTGGTCAATAAGATTCTTGCTACGTAGCTTAACTTTCTGAACATTCGAGACGTGTAGTCCACTTGTCATTCCAATCTCCTTTGCATTAGCGTAGCCTCTTCTGTAGCCTGTCAACTATGTGTCGGTTTATCCCTGTTCTCTCCTCTCTGCACAGACCATACAAACGCTCCTCACCGCGTGGCCGCGGCCACCCTACTCTGGTGGTCCCAGCGCGCACGACCCACGTGGAGTTCCAGGTCTCCGGTAGCCTCTGGAACTGCCAATCTGCGGTCAACAAGGCAGAGTTCATCTCAGCCCATGCCTCCCTCCAGTCCCTCGACTTCTTGGCCCTGACGGAAACATGGATCACCACAGACAACACTGCTACTCCTACTGCTCTCTCTTCGTCCGCCCACGTGTTCTCGCACACCCCGAGAGCGTCTGGTCAGCGGGGTGGTGGCACCGGGATCCTCATCTCTCCCAAGTGGTCATTCTCTCTTTCTCCCCTTACCCATCTGTCTATCGCCTCCTTTGAATTCCATGCTGTCACAGTCACTAGCCCTTTCAAGCTTAACATCCTTATCATTTATCGCCCTCCAGGTTCCCTCGGAGAGTTCATCAATGAGCTTGATGCCTTGATAAGCTCCTTTCCTGAGGACGGCTCACCTCTCACAGTTCTGGGCGACTTTAACCTCCCCACGTCTACCTTTGACTCTTTCCTCTCTGCCTCCTTCTTTCCACTCCTCTCCTCTTTTGACCTCACCCTCTCACCTTCCCCCCTACTCACAAGGCAGGCAATACGCTCGACCTCATCTTTACTAGATGCTGTTCTTCCACTAACCTCATTGCAACTCCCCTCCAAGTCTCCGACCACTGCCTTGTATCCTTTTCCCTCTCGCTCTCATCCAACACCTCCCACACTGCCCCTACTCGGATGGTATCGCGCCGTCCCAACCTTCGCTCTCTCTCCCCCGCTACTCTCTCCTCTTCCATCCTATCATCTCTTCCCTCCGCTCAAACCTTCTCCCACCTATCTCCTGATTCTGCCTCCTCAACCCTCCTCTCCTCCCTCTCTGCATCCCTTGACTCTCTATGTCCCCTATCCTCCAGGCCGGCTCGGTCCTCCCCTCCCGCTCCGTGGCTCGATGACTCATTGCGAGCTCACAGAACAGGGCTCCGGGCAGCCGAGCGGAAATGGAGGAAAACTCGCCTCCCTGCGGACCTGGCATCCTTTCACTCCCTCCTCTCTACATTTTCCTCCTCTGTCTCTGCTGCTAAAGCCACTTTCTACCACGCTAAATTCCAAGCTTCTGCCTCTAACCCTAGGAAGCTCTTTGCCACCTTCTCCTCCCTCCTGAATCCTCCGCCCCCTCCCCCCTCCTCCCTCTCTGCAGATGACTTCGTCAACCATTTTGAAAAGAAGGTCGACGACATCCGATCCTCGTTTGCTAAGTCAAACGACACCGCTGGTTCTGCTCACACTGCCCTACCCTATGCTCTGACCTCTTTCTCCCCTCTCTCTCCAGATGAAATCTCGCGTCTTGTGACGGCCGGCCGCCCAACAACCTGCCCGCTTGACCCTATCCCCTCCTCTCTTCTCCAGACCATTTCCGGAGACCTTCTCCCTTACCTCACCTCGCTCATCAACTCATCCCTGACCGTTGGCTACGTCCCTTCCGTCTTCAAGAGAGCGAGAGTTGCACCCCTTCTGAAAAAACCTACACTCGATCCCTCCGATGTCAACAATTACAGACCAGTATCCCTTCTTTCTTTTCTCTCCAAAACTCTTGAACGTGCCGTCCTTGGCCAGCTCTCCCGCTATCTCTCTCTGAATGACCTTCTTGATCCAAATCAGTCAGGTTTCAAGACTAGTCATTCAACTGAGACTGCTCTCCTCTGTATCACGGAGGCGCTCCGCACTGCTAAAGCTAACTCTCTCTCCTCTGCTCTCATCCTTCTAGATCTATCGGCTGCCTTCGATACTGTGAACCATCAGATCCTCCTCTCCACCCTCTCCGAGTTGGGCATCTCCGGCGCGGCCCACGCTTGATTGCGTCCTACCTGACAGGTCGCTCCTACCAGGTGGCGTGGCGAGAATCTGTCTCCTCACCACGCGCTCTCACCACTGGTGTCCCCAGGGCTCTGTTCTTGGCCCTCTCCTATTCTCGCTATACACCAAGTCACTTGGCTCTGTCATAACCTCACATGGTCTCTCTTATCATTGCTATGCAGACGACACACAATTAATCTTCTCCTTTCCCCCTTCTGATGACCAGGTGGCGAATCGCATCTCTGCATGTCTGGCAGACATATCAGTGTGGATGACGGATCACCACCTCAAGCTGAACCTCGGCAAGACGGAGCTGCTCTTCCTCCCGGGGAAGGACTGCCCGTTCCATGATCTCGCCATCACGGTTGACAACTCCACTGTGTCCTCCTCCCAGAGCGCCAAGAACCTTGGTGTGATCCTGGACAACACCCTGTCGTTCTCAACTAACATCAAGGCGGTGGCCCGTTCCTGTAGGTTCATGCTCTACAACATCCGCAGAGTACGACCCTGCCTCACACAGGAAGCGGCGCAGGTCCTAATCCAGGCACTTGTCATCTCCCGTCTGGATTACTGCAACTCGCTGTTGGCTGGGCTCCCTGCCTGTGCCATTAAACCCCTTCAACTCATCCAGAACGCCGCAGCCCGTCTGGTGTTCAACCTTCCCAAGTTCTCTCACGTCACCCCGCTCCTCCGTTCTCTCCACTGGCTTCCAGTTGAAGCTCGCATCCGCTACAAGACCATGGTGCTTGCCTACGGAGCTGTGAGGGGAACGGCACCTCAGTACCTCCAGGCTCTGATCAGGCCCTACACCCAAACAAGGGCACTGCGTTCATCCACCTCTGGCCTGCTCGCCTCCCTACCACTGAGGAAGTACAGCTCCCGCTCAGCCCAGTCAAAACTGTTCGCTGCCCTGGCCCCCCAATGGTGGAACAAACTCCCTCACGACGCCAGGACAGCGGAGTCAATCACCACCTTCCGGAGACACCTGAAACCCCACCTCTTTAAGGAATACCTAGGATAGGTTAAGTAATCCCTCTCACCCCACCCCCCCTAAGTTTTAGATGCACTATTGTTAAGTGACTGTCCCACTGGATGTCATAAGGTGAATGCACCAATTTGTAAGTCGCTCTGGATAAGAGCGTCTGCTAAATGACTTAAATGTAATGTTAAATGTCATAGAGTTGCCATCGTGGACCATTGAATGTGGTGATAACAAGGGTGGGTTAGTACACTGCTGTGATGACAGGATGTTTTAGTTTGTCAAAGTATCAAGGTTTATGTTTGCGACGTTAGGTCCAACGTCCAATGTTTTCCCAAGTGGCAGTTTGGCCCATTACTCACATGGAAAAGGTTAATGGGACTGTGTTGACTGAACTCTTAAGGGCATGTTTCACGGACCCAAACCTGGTCATGAACTAAAAAGCATGATCAGTGTCCAGGAAACTGGCCCTTGACCTATCCCTTGTGCTGAAGAGAGAGAGAGACTACAGTCAGTGGTAATTACAAATGCAGATTGGACAGTCATACATTTTGAAACACTAGTAATGTACCATGCTGTATAATGCAACTCTAAATGGTATGCCTTTTAAAGTCAACTGGGCATAGCAGCCTTAACATTTCACTACAATAGGACCCAGCAGCATTGACCATATATTTCTTCATATTCACTTAAATTCAATCATCCCCAACCACACAGGTTTTTGGCTTGGCTTGTTTACTAAACATTTGTTCAACATATTGTACTCTGTCCCTTAAGGCTATAGGAGTGATAATCTCTGCACGTACCCCATTGTTTGTTTGTTTTATCGAGCAGCCTTAGGGCCTTCACAGTACAGCACATTTTCACAGTGCACTAGACTAATCGCTGTTTTCCATCTTGTGAGGTAATACTTAAGAACACATGGAACAGCCTTGTAAGCCGTTTCAACTGCCTGAGCTGTGAAAGACGTGTGTCAGACAGCTCCCCGGGCCAAACATGATGTGTGTGCTACCATAAGTATTACATTGGAGAAGAAATCCATGAGAGCAAACACTGGCAGTGCAGTGTGCAAACGGCAGGGGTCTATCCTATGAATGGTTCAAGTTGGGTCCACAGAGAGAGAGAGTTACTCTGAGTAGTTCCTCCGGCAGTCTGTACAGGTGTATTTCTGGAGGGAAATGGCCTGGCAGCTACTGCCTGTCAACTATTATGTATACCTCCACCCTCTACAAGTTATTGGAGATACCTGATTTAATGTGGTAGTTTGCAGGTGATGAAGTTGGACATTGTGAGGAATGTATAGCCACCCCAAAAAAAATCCATTGTGATTACCTCATCTTTGGTTTTGAATAAATACCATAAAACAGTATGATATGTCTAAAAACATGTGATAAGTAACTGTTAGTCCAACGTCTACATTACATGGCATCCTGATATTTTTAGCTGTTGTTGTTGTTGCTGTTGTTGAACAGTTGAACAATGGCACCCTACTCCCTTCTATACATGACGTCAGAGCTCAGGGTCTGTCCAGTAACATGCTATACATGATGTCAGGGTCTGTCCAGTAACATGCTATACATGATGTCAGGGTCTGTCCAGTAACATGCTATACATGATGTCAGGGTCTGTCCAGTAACATGCTATACATGATGTCAGGGTCTGTCCAGTAACATGCTATACATGATGTCAGGGTCTGTCCAGTAACATGCTATACATGATGTCAGGGTCTGTCCAGTAACATGCTATACATGATGTCAGGGTCTGTCCAGTAACATGCTATACATGATGTCAGGGTCTGTCCAGTAACATGCTATACATGATGTCAGGGTCTGTCCAGTAACATGCTATACATGATGTCAGGGTCTGTCCAGTAACATGCTATACATGATGTCAGGGTCTGTCCAGTAACATGCTATACATGATGTCAGGGCTCAGGGTCTGTCCAGTAACATGCTATACATGACATCAGGGTCTGTCCAGTAACATGCTATACATGATGTCAGGGCTCATGGTCTGTCCAGTAACATGCTATACATGATGTCAGGGTCTGTCCAGTAACATGCTATACATGATGTCAGGGTCTGTCCAGTAACATGCTATACATGACGTCAGGGTCTGTCCAGTAACATGCTATACATGATGTCAGGGTCTGTCCAGTAACATGCTATACATGATGTCAGGGTCTGTCCAGTAACATGCTATACATGATGTCAGGGTCTGTCCAGTAACATGCTATACATGAAGTCAGGGTCTGTCCAGTAACATGCTATACATGATGTCAGGGTCTGTCCAGTAACATGCTATACATGATGTCAGGGTCTGTCCAGTAACATGCTATACATGATGTCAGGGTCTGTCCAGTAACATGCTATACATGATGTCAGGGTCTGTCCAGTAACATGCTATACATGATGTCAGGGTCTGTCCAGTAACATGCTATACATGATGTCAGGGTCTGTCCAGTAACATGCTATACATGATGTCAGGGTCTGTCCAGTAACATGCTATACATGATGTCAGGGTCTGTCCAGTAACATGCTATACATGATGTCAGAGCTCAGGGTCTGTCCAGTAACATGCTATACATGATGTCAGGGTCTGTCCAGTAACATGCTATACATGATGTCAGGGTCTGTCCAGTAACATGCTATACATGATGTCATGGTCTGTCCAGTAACATGCTATACATGATGTCAGGGTCTGTCCAGTAACATGCTATACATGATGTCAGGGTCTGTCCAGTAACATGCTATACATGATGTCAGGGTCTGTCCAGTAACATGCTATACATGATGTCAGGGTCTGTCCAGTAACATGCTATACATGATGTCATGGTCTGTCCAGTAACATGCTATACATGATGTCAGGGTCTGTCCAGTAACATGCTATACATGATGTCAGGGTCTGTCCAGTAACATGCTATACATGATGTCAGGGTCTGTCCAGTAACATGCTATACATGACATCAGGGTCTGTCCAGTAACATGCTATACATGATGTCAGGGTCTGTCCAGTAACATGCTATACATGATGTCAGGGTCTGTCCAGTAACATGCTATACATGATGTCAGGGTCTGTCCAGTAACATGCTATACATGATGTCAGGGTCTGTCCAGTAACATGCTATACATGATGTCAGAGCTCAGGGTCTGTTCTTCACAGCTCGGTATGGGTTTTGACTGACAGACGTTCTGAAAATGAGCACCGGGCGCAACAAGAAGTTTCACCCATTCCTCCGGGGAATTGGTTAACTTAAAGAAAATCAAATGTGTTGTCTGGGTGAGGGAAATGCTGTAAATTAAGAGGCCGCGATGTATTTTGAAAGATTCAACTTTGTGGATTATAATAAACAAACACGTTTGTCCAAATCTGTACTTCACATTTCTAAATCACAAAACTCATGTCAAATTCAGTGTCAATGTTAATGATCAGTATCTTAAATGTGCTGTTAGCAGATGACATGGCGCTGTACCCTGGGTTGTTCTGAACAGATTGAGCCTATGTTTGTTTATTGTAATTTTTTGTAAATTTGTATTTTATTTCACCTTTATTTAACCAGGTAGGCAAGTTGAGAACACCTTTATTTAACCAGGTAGGCTAGTTGAGAACACCTTTATTTAACCAGGTAGGCTAGTTGAGAACACCTTTATTTAACCAGGTAGGCTAGTTGAGAACACCTTTATTTAACCAGGTAGGCTAGTTGAGAACACCTTTATTTAACCAGGTAGGCTAGTTGAGAACACCTTTATTTAACCAGGTAGGCAAGTTGAGAACACCTTTATTTAACCAGGTAGGCTAGTTGAGAACACCTTTATTTAACCAGGTAGGCTAGTTGAGAACACCTTTATTTAACCAGGTAGGCAAGTTGAGAACACCTTTATTTAACCAGGTAGGCTAGTTGAGAACACCTTTATTTAACCAGGTAGGCTAGTTGAGAACACCTTTATTTAACCAGGTAGGCAAGTTGAGAACACCTTTATTTAACCAGGTAGGCTAGTTGAGAACACCTTTATTTAACCAGGTAGGCTAGTTGAGAACACCTTTATTTAACCAGGTAGGCTAGTTGAGAACACCTTTATTTAACCATGTAGGCTAGTTGAGAACACCTTTATTTAACCAGGTAGGCTAGTTGAGAACACCTTTATTTAACCAGGTAGGCTAGTTGAGAACACCTTTATTTAACCAGGTAGGCTAGTTGAGAACACCTTTATTTAACCAGGTAGGCTAGTTGAGAACACCTTTATTTAACCAGGTAGGCTAGTTGAGAAAAAGTTCTAATTTACAACTGCGACCTGGCCAAGATAAAGCAAAGCAGTTCGACAGATACAACGACACAGAGTTACACATGGAGTAAAACAAACATACAGTCAATAATACAGTATAAACAAGTCCATATACAATGTGAGCAAATGAGGTGAGATAAGGGAGGTAAAGGCAAAAAAAAGCCATGGTGGCAAAGTAAATACAATATAGCAAGTAAAACACTGGAATGGTAGATTTGCAGTGGAAGAATGTGCAAAGTAGAAATAAAAATAATGGGGTGCAAAGGAGCAAAATAAATAAATAAATAAAATAAATAGAGTAGGGAAAGAGGTAGTTGTTTGGGCTAAATTATGGGTGGGCTATGTACAGGTGCAGTAATCTGTGAGCTGCTCGGACAGCTGGTGCTAAAAGCTAGTTAGAGAGATAAGTGTTTCCAGTTTCAGAGATATTTGTAGTTCGTTCCAGTCATTGGCAGCAGAGAACTGGAAGGAGAGGTGGCCAAAGAAAGAATTGGTTTTGGGGGTGACCAGAAAGATATACCTGCTGGAGCGTGTGCTACAGGTGGTTGATGCTATGGTGACCAGCGAGCTGAGATAAGGGGGGAATTTACCTAGCAGGGTCTTGTAGATGACATGGAGCCAGTGGGTTTGGCGACGAGTATGAAGCGAGGGCCAGCCAACGAGAGCGTACAGGAAGCAATGGTGGGTAGTATATGGGGCTTTGGTGACAAAACGGATGGCACTGTGATAGACTGCATCCAATTTGTTGAGTAGGGTATTGGAGGCTATTTTGTAAATGACATCGGCGAAGTCGAGGATTGGTAGGATGGTCCGTTTTACAAGGGTATGTTTGGCAGCATGAGTGAAGGATGCTTTGTTGCGAAATAGGAAGCCAATTCTAGATTTATCAACTGGATTGGAGATGTTTGATGTGGGTCTGGAAGGAGAGTTTACAGTCTAACCAGACACCTAGGTATGTGTAGTTGTCCACGTATTCTAAGTCAGAGCCGTCCAGAGTAGTGATGTTGGACAGGCGGGCAGGTGCTGGCAGCGATCGGTTGAAGAGCATGCATTTAGTTTTACTTGTATTGAAGAACAATTGGAGGCCACGGAAGGAGAGTTGTATGGCATTGAAGCTTGCCTGGAGGGTTGTTAACACAGTGTCCAAAGAAGGGCCAGAAGTATACAGAATGGTGTCGTCTGCGTAGAGGTGGATCAGAGACTCACCAGCAGCAATAGTGACATCATTGATGTATACAGAGAAGAGAGTAGGTCCAAGAATTGAATCCTGTGGCACCCCCATAGAGACTGCCAGAGGTCCGGACAGCAGACCCTCCGATTTGACACACTGAACTCTATCAGAGAAGTAGTTGGTGAACCAGGCGAGGCAATCATTTGAGAAACCAAGGCTGTCGAGTCTGCCGATGAGGATGTGGTGGTTGACAGAGTCGAAAGCCTTGGCCAGATCAATGAATACGGCTGCACAGTAATGTTTCTTATCGATGGCGGTTAAGATATCGTTTAGAACCTTGAGCGTGGCTGAGGTGCACCCATGACCAGCTCTGAAACTAGATTGCATAGCAGAGAGGGTATGGTGAGATTCGAAATGGTCAGTTATCTGTTTGTTGACTTGGCTTTCGAAGACCTTAGAAAGGCAGGGTAGGATAGATATAGGTCTGTTGCAGTTTGGGTCAAGAGTGTCCCCCCATTTGAAGAGGGGGATGACATCAGCTGCTTTCCAATCTTTGGGAATCTCAGACGACACGAAAGAGAGTTTGAACAGGCTAGTAATAGGGGTGGCAACAATTTCGTCAGATCATTTTAGAAAGAAAGGGTCCAGATTGTCTAGCCCGGCTGATTTGTAGTGGTCCAGATGTTGCAACTCTTTCAGAACATCAGCTGACTGGATTTGGGAGAAGGAGAAATGGGGAAGGTTTGGGCGAGTTGCTGTGGGGGGTGCTGTGCTGTTGACCGGGGTAGGAGTAGCCAGGTGGAAAGCATGGCCAGCCGTAGAAAAATTATTGGTGAAATTCTCAATTATGGTGGATTTATCAGTGGTGACAGTGTTTCCTATCTTCAGTGCAGTGGGCAGCTGGGAGGAGGTGTTCTTATTCTCCATGGACATTACAGTGTCCCAGAACTTTTTTGAGTTAGTGTTGCAGGAAGCTAATTTCTGCTTGAAAAAGCTAGCCTTGGCTTTTCTAACTGCCTGTGTATAATGGTTTCTAGCTTCCGTGAAAAGCAGCAGAGAATGCCATAGAATGTTTTTGTGTTGGTTAAAGGGCAGTCAGGTCTGGGGAGAACTGAGAACTATCTGTTCCTGGTTCAACATTTTTCGAATGGGGCATGCTTATTTGAGATGGTTATGAAGGCATTTAAAAAAAATAACCAGGCATCCTCTTATGACGGGATGAGATCAATATCCTTCCAGGATACCCCGGCCAGGTCAATTAGAAAGGCCTGCTCGCTGAAGTGTTTGACAGTGATGAGTGGAGGTCGTTTGACCGCTGACCCATTACGGATGTAGGCAGTGATCGCTGAGATCTTGGTTGAAGACAGCAGAGGTGTATTTAGAGGGCAAGTTGGTTAGGATGATATCTATGAGGGTGCCCGTGTTTACTGCTTTGGGGAGGTACCTGGTAGGTTCATTGATAATTTGTGTGAGATTGAGGGCATCAAGCTTAGATTGTAGGATGGCTGGGGTGTTAAGCATGTTCCAGTTTAGGTCGCCTAGCAGCACGAGCTCTGAAGATAGATGGGGGGCAATCAGTTCACATATGGTGTCCAGGGCACAGGGTGGTCTATAGCAGGCAGCAACGGTGAGAGACTTGTTTTTAGAGAGGTGATTTTTTAAAAGTAGAAGTTCAAATTGTTTGGGTACAGACCTGGATAGTAGGACAGAACTCTGCAGGCTACCTTTGCAGTAGTTTGCAACACCGCCCCCTTTGGTAGTTCTATCTTGTCTGAAAATTTGGTAGTTTGGGATGAACATTTCCAAATTTTTGGTGGTCTTCCTAAGCCAGGATTCAGTCACAGCTAGAACATCTGGGTTGGCAGAGTGTGCTAAAGCAGTGAATAAAACAAACTTAGGGAGGAGGCTTCTAATGTTAACATGCAAGAAACCAAGGCTATTACGGTTACAGAAGTCATCAAAAGAGAGTGCCTGGTGAATAGGAGTGGAGCTAGGCACTGCAGGACCTGGATTCACCTCTACATCACCAGAGGAACAGAGGAGGAGTAGGATAACGGTACGGCTAAAAGCAATGATAATTGGTCGTCTAGAAGTCGGGAACAGAGAGTAAAAGGAGGTTTCTGGGGGCGATAAAATAGCTTCAAGTTGTAATGTACAGACAAAGGTATGGTAGGATGTGAATACAGTGGAGGTAAACCTAGGTATTGAGTGATGATGAGAGAGATATTGTCTCTAGAAACATAATTGAAACCAGGTGATGTCATCGCATGTGTGGGTGGTGGAACTAATAGGTTGGATAAGCAGGACTAGAGGCTCTACAGTGAAATAAGCCAATAAACACTAACCAGAACAGCAATGGACAGGGCATATTGACATTAAGGAGAGGCATGCTTAGTCGAGTGATCAAAAGGGTCCAGTGAGTAGTGAGGTTGGTTGGGGTCACGGCGATTCAGACAGCTAGCCGGGCAAGTTAGCATAGGATGGAGGTCTGTTTTTAGCCACCTCGTGTGTTTCCGTCGGTAGGATTAATGGGGTTCCGTGTGGTGGAGGGGATCAAAAAAAATAATAGATTTAGTTATAGAGGCCCAACAAAAAAGAAAACAAATGTCCGATAGGTCTATTCAGATAGCAGCCGATAAGACAGCTAGCTAGCTTCTGGCTAGCTTCTGATTAGCTTCTGGCTAGCTTCTGTCTAGCTTCTGGCTAGCCTCTGGTTAGCTTCTATGGAGGATTACAGATTTGAGGTAAATAATACTTTCTTTTTTAAAATATAAATTGGTGAGGCGGGTTTCAGGAGAATGTTTTGAAGATGAGTTTTTGGAAAAAAAAAAATATATATAAAAAGGTAAGCGAAGAAAGTTGTAAATATATATATATACGGGACACGACAAGATGAGGACAAAAGATGTCTGACTGCTATGCCATCTTGGTGACTATGTAATGCACCACAACACAGGCACCTGAATGCACTCATGAGTCCTTTCTATGCGCACCAAAATTACGATCTGTTTCTTTGAATTGCGTTGTGTAAGCCTAACACTGTAAGATCCTATTTATAACAAAGCGTGTCATGTTTGAAATAGAACAAGCTTTCAATTCATGCCCACCTGACCCAGATTGTAATTTATAATGGCCAGTTTCTGGATTGCATTAACAACAACAACAGTAATTGTGTGATTGCAGGAATGCAACAACTTCAAGTGTGCTTGTTCTAGTTCCTCAAAGCCACAGCTAGGAGAGCTCTTTAAAACACCTCATAGTTGAAGACTGTTCTTTGAGTCATAAAAAGTGCATTAAAATATCAAACTGTGCACACTTTGGAGAGGTGTGTGTGTCCCCATTTGGAGACTCCTGTTCGTCCTCTCACTCAAACCCTTGTTTTGTCTTATGTTGCACCTACACTAAACTATTACCAGGAATAGTCAGGTTACTGAATGAATCCAGAGTATTTTCATAAAGTACAGTACATGTGAAATGCACATCAAATCAACAGGGAAATGTTTGGATTCAGTCTAGTGTCAGGTGAACTGTTGTGTCCTCTCACCTTTTGATCTAATACTTGTTCCCTTGTTCCCTTTCAGTTGCTACCATGGTTACGCATGTGCTTTTTATATTT